>NC_134709.1:63774555-63832055 GCF_043290135.1 Rhipicephalus microplus | reverse complement strand
CACTGGTGTACTCTTACATTATAATGATATGGTGATTGCCAGCCATTTAGATATAAAGATAACATGAACCTTTGATCTTAAGAACGAGAGCATGATTTCAATTTAGGGCGGGGCTTCTTGCGTAGTTGGAATTAGTGTCCTTGAGGGGGGGGGGGGTAAGAGGAGTGGATTGTATTCGGGTACAAATCAGCTCATTACGATGGCGTGCGCCACGAGGGACATCGTCGTAAAAACGCTCACGTGACCAGCAATTATTCCTTACGAGAACATCCATAAATCACCATGACTGTGGTTAGGAAAATTGTAGATCGATGTTGATCGCTACGGAGGGGCGAATGATCGTAGAAGGATGATCAATAGTCAATCGAACACTTCATTGCAACTCGATTTGCGATGTCTGTCAACGGTAATGAGATCAACATTTGAGCACTTTATGCAGCTATCCAATGAAGACCCTCAATACGGATCCTGGACTTGCGAGGAAAGGAAGCTTGATGGTTTTTATTTTTTTTCTCTCGATGTGGGCTGAAATAGAGACACTAAAACAAACACAGGACGTGTAATACAATAATAAAATCGGACGTATAACGTCCCAAAACCACAATATGATTATGAGAGACACCGTACAGTGGAGGGGTCCGGAAATTCCGACCACCTTGGGTTCTTTAACGTGCACCTAAATCTAACTATAACTATTCTGTCCTTCATCCTTCCTTCTTCTTTTTAAATCTAAGTACATGGGCCTCAAACACCATCGCCTCCATCGGAAATAGAGTCGCCGCAGCCGGGATTCGATCCCGCGACATGCGGGTGAGCAATCTGCAGCGCAGTAACCCCTGGACCACCACGGTGGGGCTACACAGAGCATGTGTATACGTTCGGAAGGCATGCCTTTTGAAAATTGCGTGTTTAAGTTGACTGAAAAAGCATTACTGAAGCTGAAACAAGGTGGATGTGTTTATGTTAAGCGAAGATAAGGTATTGTTATTAGAGATATAATGAAATAGAAGATATCCAGCTCGAGCCCTCCTTTATAAGTACGTTCGAACTCAATCATAGTGTTTACTTGACCACTGAAAATCCTGGCCATCTTGGGGGCCCGCGCGAGGGCGTTCAGGTTTAACCTTATACCGTCCCCGTGTGGGCTTAGCCAGGTGACGTCGAGTTAACTCGTGTCTATTGTGGACCAAATAAAGTTGCTTTACTTATTCACTCACAAAGGTCCTGCAAATTTCAGAGTGAATATGATGGCGTGTGTTGGATTTTGTTTCTTAGCAATTCTTACGTATCGTAGTCTTGAAAATGGAACGCTAGCGTTATTGCATTCTTTTGCCGTCGACTTGGCTGTGGCAGGTAATGAATTCCACAGCACACACGATGCATAGAAACTGGATAATACTGTCGTTTTATTCAAACGTATGAAAATTGTATCTAAATATTAGTAATGCGTGGTGCGCGTTACTTATGCGAATGCACATTGAAAAGACGTTGTTTAACAAGCAGCGATGTTTTCTTTGCTGTTCGGCTTGATGTTTTTTTTTTTTTGAATGTCAATTTAGGTAAGGTGGTTAGATGCCATGTCCAACATAGGCAAGGTGTGTCTCAAGTGTTTATGCAAAGGTCGCTTCTGTTTAGTCACTATATTAGATTAAATACTACATTGTAGAAAAACAATATGCACTAATAAGAAAAAAAACGTTTTTTTAAAGTAGCTGTATAAAAACAATAAAAGTGTTCAACTATCGTTACACATGATTAAACATGTCGTGCGTACAACTACATTGTTGCTGGCTGCAGGCAACGTACTGTAATTGCAACTGTTGAACTCATCTCGAATATCGGGCAGCATGCAGTGACGTAATTTTCTCCTGCAAGGACCAAGATAGGGAAGGAAATTGATACGAGGCGGGTGGGGTGGGGGCTTTTCACTTGGCTTTCAACCATATCACCGATGATCTTATTTATATCTAATTATTAGGATCAATGCTGATTGCGATTGATCATTTCCGAATGGCGTTGAAGGCAAAGCGTGAAAATTTGAGAAATTGGCACCCTGGCACACTTGCTCCTGGAATGCCAGTGGCATGCAAACCACGACATGCAACTGGATCGGGACCTAGCACCGAGAATGAACGACGACTACCTAATCGAAACGTGGGGGACCCGGAAGACCAGCGACAGCTCGTCGCCATTGCCAAAAAGGCAGTCGAAGCCAGATGGTTGCTTGGCTAGGGTACCGTCCCACCTTAGGATGATACCGGGCATCGCTCGGAAAACCGTTCGGAAATAAACGTTTATTTCTCTCCCTATTTCTCTCGGCAATAACTGGTAACACTGAACTAAAACTCGTGTTCTATATCAGCATGCATGTAGCAGAGTTCCATCGAGCACGTAACAAGCGAAAATCACATTTCAGTTCAAAACTGCCGCGTCCCTTTGCGAGGGAAAGTGGGTTGGGAGGGAAGTTTGAAGCTGTGCGGGGTGGTCGAGTTCTGCTCAACGTCTTCGCTTTTCCGTTAAGTCGCTGGCGTTTCTGGGAAACCTTTTTACTGGAAGGCTAGTGTTCTTCGTAGCATACCACTTATAGCTGTCGTACTTCTAGACTGGTACTAGGGCCAGTATTTTTGATAAACAAGCGTGTTTTCTCAGTCGCCAGCTTCTATGTATCGATTATGAGCACGCGTGGGCATGCCAGCACGGGAAGTGAGACGGTCCCCGAGGGAGCGCGCAAATTCATTTAGCTGACGTACTGCAGCACTGTCAAAACAGCGCGGTCGACTATAAGCTAGCACTGCGTTCTTTTTAGCTGCTCTTATTCTTCGCGCTCAGCTTCGTGCACCGCTGCACCATCATCGCGTTCGCGGGCCACCGCGTCGACACGTGCGTTAGTAATTAGCTAAGGGTAAGTGGTGAGTTTGCAATTAGCGTACAGCTTTCTAGCTAAAACTTAGAAAGACAAGCTTTGAGGCCAATTAGTAATCATACTATGTAAAGCGCTTCTAAGGATTTTGTTTCGGCTGTGTCATTCAAATAATTCATCGTAAGAACCAGATCCGCTTCAGTTGAACCTGTGTGATCCTTCCTCCCTCCCCCCCTCCCTCCCTCCCTCCCTTCCTTTCTTTCTTCATTTCGTTCTCTCTTTCTTCATTTCTTCCTTTCTTTCTCTCTTTCTTCCTTTCTTCCTTTCTTTCTCTCTTTCTCTCTTTCTCCCTTTCTCTCTTTCTTCTTTTCTTCCTTTCTCCCTTTCTTCCTTTCTTCTTTTCTCCCTCTTCCCCTTTCTCCCTTTCTTCCTTTCTTTATTTCTTCCTTCCTTTCTTTCTTTCTTTCTTCCTTCCTTCCTTCCTTCCTTCCTTCATTCATTCCTTCCTTCCTTTCTTCCTTCCTTTCTTCCTTCCTTTCTTTCTCTCTTTCTTTCTTCTTTTCTTTCTTTCTTTCTTTCTTCCTTCCTTTCTTTCTTTCTTTCTTCCTTCCTTCCTTTCTTCCTTCCTTCCTTCCTTCCTTCCTTCCTTCCTTCCTGAATTTGAGATAGCCATGCACCATTGCATTGTGTATGAGTGGTCTTTGCCCTTAACCATGAATGAATGAATGATGTGAATGGTGACATTGTGTAACCCAGTCCACGCAAGTAGGCTTTATTTTTAACTCCAGTTTGCCATTATTTTATCCCATGATATCAACTGCTTCGAAAATCGTGATTCAGTTCTTGCCTATTTCCCAGCATGCACGACAAAAAAAGAAAAGATTGGTTATCTACAACCAAAGCATTCGCAGCAAAATAAGTGCATGATGCGGCACTTCTGGCATCGTGCTGCGGAGACATCAGAAGACTTGGGCACCCTGATATTTTGTGCTTGTCAAACACCACGTAGTTGGAAGTTGACTCTATACCCATGTCGCTTTGGCGCCAGGAATAGTTACGATTTGTTCGTGAGGTACTAAGCAGAACAGCGGAATCACTTAATTTGCCAGTTCGATAAATAGGAGATCACTGAATAAGTCGATACTTATTTTATTCGAAGTGGGGGACGCGAGAACCTTTGGAAAAAGCTACGACTGATGCATGGACGCTTGAGAATCGCGTCATGCTCTCAAGAAGACATTATAGTCGCCGTACGAGCTTGGAGTCTGCGAATTCGTGGTGCCATGCAACCATGAAGAAAAGCAGTGAGTATTTGTTTTAACGGCATCGATACTATTCTCTTTCGTTACTGCTCAAATAAATGGGAGGAGCGGTGACTAAGCACTTTTACACTCCTCACTTACTTTTGCTTCCATTTTTTCTCGAAAATTTAAACTGCAAATGAAAGAAGTATTTGACTAAGTTATATGACGTTTCCTAACACTGACTCTTTTCATTGTGTGCTGATCTGAAAAACTTTTTGTAGTTTTAATCTAGGTGCAGCGAACCATGATGATATTGCAGTAGCAATGTCATTATCTAGCGCGTAATGCGCTGAGCTACGTACATGCCTAAGTTCAAGCAACCATACAGAATGACAGCGCGGATATTTTTTATTACTACATCTGCCCATGCAGTTGTTTCATCATGCCTGGCACCCGGGTGCAGGGCCTCATCAAGAGGGGAAGGCAAGTTCTTGCCGCATGAACGCAGCCGTTGCAAGTGCCCGCCAGGCAAACGAACAAAACGAAACAAACCGAAACAGAATGTTTCCATCACCTAGCACAGCAATTCTCTCCCATAGTGGCGCCGCCCACCCTTACCCCGGTCTCCTGCGGGGAAACACGTTTCTTTCGTCTGCGGTGGCGGTCGGCGACGGGACTACAAAGCGAACGCCGGTAATCGAGCGTGTACACACGCGAGCCCCGAGACCAGCGTGAGCAGAGCGCCAGTCTCGAAGCCCCGCTTGTGTACACGTCCCTCGAGCAACCGTCAGCGACGCTTCGAGTCACGTAGTACTTTCGCTTTTCGTAGCCGCAGTTGGGTGCACTGATGCTTCGCCTGCAGTATACCGTCGGGAAAGTGCTCAAGTCTGAGTTGGATGGCTGTGAACCCAACTGGAAATGTTTAAGTGTACGGTCTGTTATAACGTGAACTAACCATGAACGTTACATACGGTTCCGCTATCCCGAATTTGAAATTCGGGTCTTCACAGCGCGCGCGCGGCCACGCCTCATCGCGTCCTGTTGGCCGTTAGAAAAGAAAGTGACTTTCGCCTCTCCCTTTTGCAGTGGTTGTTGCTGCTTTTAGTGTTCGTGGCCAGTGACATCTTGCTGTTCACTTCACCACTCTTGTTATCATCAATTTCTTTTGTCACTTCTTCATTCAAAAATATCAGGGATGCAATATCTGTGCCCTTCAAGATGGCAGATGTGAGTCGGCTGCTTGCCGATTTACGAGGTTTTCGTACCCATAACCACGATAATGAGTGTAGTGAACGGGACAAGGAACGAACATGGCTTGCTTACCCAAAGCCACCATGACTGGGTGTAGTTAGCTCACTTACTCTTACGAGAAATGAAACTTGTTCCTTTTTTACATTTGTGCACTCCTCTTAAAATTACTGACCATGTCCCCGAAGGGAACCATGATAGGATGCGAAGCAGCAGCGGTGCGCATGCCGTCGACCCGGCTGAAACGAGCGTCGACGCGGGTGCTGGGAGAACAATTTGAAGCGAACCTCGGCGCAGCCTTTACTCGAGTAAACGTTTCTTTTGAAACGCAAAGACACGGGAGGCAGGTTGGGTTTCACGTAAGTTTCATCCCCGATAAACGAGCCGAAAGAGTGTTTCCACTCGACGTGCGGTCGATCGTTACGGCTTGTGGAGATGGTCGAGCGAGAGAGAAGTGTGTTATGAGCGGGCGGAGGCGAAACACCACCTAGTTATATTCGGAGGAGCCGGCAGCTGCTTCGGGTGAAGGAAGGAGTGACGTCAACGCGCAGCTGCGACTTGACCTACTTGGCATATTTCCAACAACTGTGGCGGGGAGAACGCGGTGCAGCGCGTTGGCACGGAGACACAGACGGACAGCGGTACACAGGCTTGTCAAACAGCTGCTTTGCATCTCAATAACAACCGCAGCTACTGTAACCAGAAATGCAATCGTTCACTGCGTCAGTCTAGGTGATCATAGAAAGAGGTGGTTATGGTTTGCTAACCCAATCCAAGCCAATGAGCTTGCTCACTAAACTAACAGAAATGGACATAGTTTGCGGCTTTGATTAACGGATAATGCGAGTACACGCGTAGGACAGCATAACTCACAGAAGGCTGTAAACCACCACGCACAAATCTGTACACGCATAGGTTGGGCAATAGAAACACTAATGAATTTGTTCGGGAGGGGTAGCCGACAGTAAATCAGCTTTCGCGAAAAAGAAGCGTGAGCCTCGTTTGAGGCCATCTCCACTGGGCAGCCATATTCACCCAACTGACTCATTACAACTCAGCCCTGTCAAGTTATCGCAAAGACTGCGGATGCTTAATGTGAAGGTTTAAGTGTCGTCGGCCTATTTGCGTTTTATTTTGTTTTTTTTCTTGACTCTGTTGAATTGCTGGTATATATCAATGACGCAGGTTTAAGTTGTACTCGTCAATAAGCAAGTACAATATATCGAAGTTTTGTACATACTTACTGTAGATCTACTTAGTTTCAAAAAACACCAACTCCATCTCGTAGCTATGAGTTCATCACCTGAGATTGACTTCGTCGAGGGAGGCTTCAGATGAGCTCGTATGAACACTGCATCGAGTGATTCATGCAAAGCTCACTTCGCAAGTTCAGTACCACTGAAACAAATCCAGGTTCAGATGTGAGCGCGAATTTCGATTCGTTTAATATTCGTGTGAACGAGCACCTGTTGATCGATGTCTACTTATACCCGCACGAGAACTTTCGGATGTGCGTGTTTCATTTGAGCTACCGCTAGTCGTCCGTATTTATAGAATGAACTAAACGACACGTTTGAACGGTGATGTAGCCTGTAGTATCTTTTTAGAGAACGTGAAGAGCATAGCGTAGACCAAAGAATGGTGTACACAGAGAAGCGTCTGTACTCCAGTCCACGCAAGAGGGAAGGGGATCTTACCACTCACGTCACGGAATAATCGTATTACTGGTAAAGTTGTAATCCCACAGTGTAGCCTCTTTCTTGGGATACTTGAACGCAGAAGTTTAGCTCTGTCTGTCTGTCTGTCTGTCTGTCTGTCTGTCTGTCTGTCTGTCTGTCTGTCTGTCTGTCTGTCTGTCTGTCTGTCTGTCTGTCTGTCTGTCTGTCTGTCTGTCTGTCTGTCTGTCTGTCTGTCTGTCTGTCTGTCTGTCTGTCTGTCACGCGAGTCAGCCACCCGGCCAAAGTTGAATCACTTGCCGAGTGCCAAGCCATGTTGAACTGGTGACTGCGTTCATACTTGTGAACATTGTAGATCGAGAAGCAAATATTACGCATCTCTAAAAGGCAAAATCAATACGTAGGTATTTGATGGTGTGTTCCTTCACTATAAAGTACATAGATACGTAATTCTAATGAACTTAGTGTTTGTTAGATTGTGCTGAAAATGGGGAGCTATGCACGAAAGAAGGCTGGCAGAAGACTGTCGTCTTTCGACGACATTTGCAGCGAAGTACGCCGACACGTGGCGATATTTGTTTTAGCAATGCATAAGAAAGGTATCCCTCCCCCGAGGTTATCAAATTACTGTGGTCTTACCGCAGCAGGACTTCGTACGATGTGCGCGAATCTCCTAATCTGATCACGCCACTTATGTTGCTGCTTGTGGCTGCCGTTGGCGCGTGTAGCTGTGCATGTTTTTCCGTTAGTTACTTCTGCGTGTATTTTTTGCGGGCAACGCTATACACGTACGGGTCATGCCACCTCAATCGATATCACCTTGGACATCGGTTTCTTTGCCGTAGCGTCAATTACGGGAGTACAACTGACCACTGGTGTTTCAGCTAACCTGCGCTAAGTATAGATAGACATAAAAACATACGTGCTAGGCACGTCGAGCTTGGTCGGTACTCTTCCGATACGCCATGCTGGCTTTCTCCACTCCGTGCTGTTTCGAAACTCGTCTCTTGGTGCGCGGAATTTATGCGCTTGATACCAATGGAAATGGCGTGAAACGCTATGCAGTGTAACTTCATGGGAATGATATCTTGATGTTGGCGTGTAAATCCCCGTAAAACAATACACGACGTGTTACGTGTGAAGAGCATGATGTGAATATGAAGAACAGCGTACTAGACGGTACCAGAAACTCCAACAAACTGGTGTTCCTTGACATGCTCTGACATCGTACAGTACACTGGACTCTAGCATTCCACTTCTATCGAAATGCGACTGCCGGGAGTCGAACCCACGTCAGCAGATGAACACAGTAGCCACAATACACCACCACGGCAGACACCATTTACGGGAAAGTTTAACCCGGGACAGTTTGGTTACTCTCGCTATGACACTGCCGCTAGTATTAATATTTTTGTTGAATCTATACTTGCGTGACATTCCTGTGAACCCGCTCGCTCTGTCCTACTATGAGAACCACTTACGTCGGCTGATATGACTAAGTCGTTTACGATATGCTTCTTGCGCTAACTGCACTTGATGTACCGGGGCGGTTACGTTGCGCGTATTGTCTTGTGCAAATAAAACCCACAAAAGAGTTGGCAAACTGCTGTGGCTTTCGCAAGTGATAACTCGGGAACACCATCACAGACCACTACGTTTGCGTGGATGCCAAATATGGTTTTACTATGTCGGTCTGCACTTGAACGTGAAAGCCGAAATAATGACGACATGGCGAGTACTGGTGGAAACGATCTGAAAGGACGTGTTTTAATTAGACATTTTCTTATTTCAATCGTTTATTGCTGTGCTGAGATCGGTGCGACAGCACACAGTTTTCGCGCACACCCAGAGGACACAGCTGCTGTCCGGACGTGCGTGGGCAGATAGGACTGCCGCTTCAACAAGGCGTCCACTTTCTTCAACCCTGCACGGAACTGGCGCGTTGGAATTGCAGCTAGGCGCTGACACTTAGCCGCGTTAGACGCGGAACCCCGTCATTTCCTACCCGTAATTGCCTTCAGCCATAGCTCGCAGGCGCGCCCGCGTTTCGAGCATGACGCACAGGCTTGGTCTGTTATATGCACGCTCCGTGTCGACACGTCACAGCGGGGGTTGATGGCGTAAGAAAGATGTGGTGACGTTCCTAAATCGCCGAGTCGCCATAGGAGGAAGTTTGATGCGATATGGCCATTTTCTTTGTTCGGTGCACGGAGCTTGAGGTGTTGGGCTTGCCATGCGATATGCTGCCTTCCCCGAGCTACCGACAGGGTTTTTTTTTTATTCAGATACCCTAAAGGCCCCGAAGGGCATTACATAGGGGGGGGGGGGAGAACAATGTGTTGAGTACATTTCAATTCAAGAGCAAACACAGTGAAGAGCGGGCATGTAACAGAAAACATTAGAAAAGCAAACAAACAAACAAAAATAAATGGTAAAGAAATACAAAGCAATACAAAGCAAGCGCACATAGTACTGCAGCAGAAGGCATTCTTGTTTTTTTTTTAAATTACTACCCCGTACTAGAAGAACATTATATATAATCTTGTTAGAAGCAAGATGGGGTTACTGAGGCTCGCACTACGTGCGGTATAAATCTATGTATGCAGTTGCTGCCGTCTAGGAAAAACGATAAGTATACATGTTAGCTCTCAGCAACAGAGGTTTGCGATTAGCATTTTAACCGGAAGAGGAGAGTGTAAAAAGCCGAATTAGCTTCACGACTTGAAGAAGGCACAGAATATCAGTTCCTTTTTGCCATGGTTAAAATCTACAAGCGTTCGTGTTCCGGCGTCATCCGTAGATTCTAGGGTACTTGCATATGCCCGAGGAGTCCCGGTATTGTGTCCCGGTGTCGGAGTGCTCGATTGGTGTCTCCAGGTGTAAACGGTGTGCACCCTTTAAGTGAATTTGCAAGGTGTTTCTTTGAGCAGCGAGATACATGTTCAAAACATAATGCAGCCCGTAACTGAGACTGAGGCTGTTTTAAGTTCGCAGAAAGATGGTTGGAAAATTTCTGATGAGTTGTTACGCGTGCAGTGTGGGCAGAATGACACATCACATTTCACTGAAAACAGCGAAATGTTTTAAAATATTGCTACGTAGCTTACATATCAGGGGTCAGAAGACGACAACGAAGAAGGGGTCTGTTGATTGTGCGTGCTGTACTCCATCTTAGTCGACGCTTACCAAACTTACTAGTCACACTTAGCAAGCTACATGACAGCATGGGTAGCAGAGTTTTTAAGGGAGAGAGAGTTTTATTGCTTTCAAAGGGGTTGTTTTTCTAACAGATATCGACAATACCGTGGCGTACCACAGGGGGCAGTGCTCTCACCGGTGTTGTTTAACATCTTCCTCAGTTCGATTCCAACACATAGCGATATTCATTTATATGTGTATGCAGATGACATTGCTTTCTTTGCGACAAACAGTGATCCGCAATTACTTTATCAGACATTACAGAATTCCCTGAACATGATAGAGGAATGGCTTGAAAAAATTGGAATGTCTCTAAACGTAAACAAAAGCGCGCTTCTAGCGTTCTCGTTCAGGGATCCTGTCAACATCTCCTTGATGTATGTCACAGAGCAGATCCCCCACTTGGATTCACTCAAATACTTAGGAATCATATATAACAGCTCGTTAAATTGGAAAAGCCACATCGATCACATTGCGTCCAAAGCAACACGAGCCATGGGGTGGTTACGCAAGCTCAGCAACATAAAAAGGGGGTTGCGAAGAAATACATTGGTAATGGTCTATAAAATGTACATTCGTCCTATCATGGAATTCGGCTGCGTCTTATTTTAGGGCAGTGTGACATATAAAATGAGACCGCTAATACTATTAGAAAAGGAGGCTTTACGACTGTGCCTTGGACTGCCTAAGTTTGTTTCTAACAATGGGCTATACATGGAAGCGCGTCTACCGTCATTGTTGAATAGATTCAAAATGCTTACTATCCAAACTATCCAAACATTTATAAAACTATACACTGTGCCCCAGAGAGCATCGTTTTATGCTTTTATTAAAGAACCAAGCTTATTTTTTGAAACTTGGTAGTCGCGATTTCACTGCCCACAGATCTTGTTCGTTCAAGCGCTGCTAGAACCACTGAACGTCAAAATCAAACATATTTTCTCAACAAGAAACGTTAACTTAGATCTTAAGATAGAATTTGAGAATATTTATCCCTCTAACGCAAAGCAAATGTTATTTCAATATTTAAATGATCGGCTGCAGGATTACTTGGCACACGTGAACATGAACAACATAATTGCGACTGATGCATCCGTATCAAATGAAAAGGCTGGGGCAGGTATCTTCTCACGTTCCCTTGACTGGTCCTTTTCAGTTAGACTCCCAGATTACACACCAATATTCATAGCAGAATTATTTGCTATATTGTACTGGCACTACGGAAACTTCCTTTGGGCGAATCGGAAGCAGTCGTAATTACAGATTCTATTTCAGTATGTGCTGCTCTGTCTTCAGGAGCCAACTTAACACTTATGCACATGTTTCGACAACTCATACCAACAAACTTGAAAAAACTGCAGCTTTTATGGGTACCAGGCCATCGTGGCATATATCTCAATGAGATGGCGGATGCACTAGCCACAGTATCTCTTAGCGGTCTCCTTATCCCGATTTTGCCTGATACGGCTTACGCGACAGCAATAAGGTTTAGCAACCTCTGTTTGCATGAATACGACTGCTACTCATTGGATAAATATCGAGATTTCGCACATCTAAGATGCTGCTGGAATAGACAGTGGTGTGCAACACGGCACTTGGAAGTTACTTTTATAAGATTGCGTTGCAAAATTCCGCAACTGAATTATTATTTGCATAAAGTTGGTATAAAGGCGTCACCTTTATCTCAGACTTGCGAAGAAATGGAAACGATAGATCACTTCTTTTTGTTCTGTCGCCAATATTTTCATCAGCGGAAAAGATACCTGGTAGCTCCACTTGAGAAATTGGGATTAGAATTAAATGTGGCAGTAATTTTAATTACTAGTAATTGAATGTGGCAGTAATATATATATATATATATATATATATATATATATATATATATATATATATATATATATATATATATATATATATAATTTTAGACCCACCATTACCTCTGCCTCAAATCCTGAAGGTATATTAGTATACCTGAAGGTATACTAATATATATATATATATATATATATATATATATATATATATATAATTTTAGACCCACCATTACCTCTGCCTCAAATCGCATCTGAGAGCCTGCATCGCTCCCTGTTCAGATATACTCCTTCTAGATTTTCGGCTTTTCTTTCTACATATTTTTTTCAGCCCAAAATTACGTTGTGTTTGAAAAACCATAAGCCTTTTAGTTAAGATCCTGCCGCCCGGTTCTTGGCCGATCCCCCTTTGTGGGTGTGCGCCAGAGTATCAAGGATCATCATCATCATCATCATCATCATCATCATCATCAGTGGACGCTATACGCATCAGTTTCAGTATAGATTCTATATAGACACGCCTCGTGTCATTTTTACGCAACATCTTTGTGGTGGACGTGCTGGGTACTTCCCTGTCTTCTTCACGAAGCTCCGCAACGGCCGCATCGTCATAGGTCCAACCATGTCACAGGTTGAACAACAATCGTCTTCACCACCTGCCCCTTCGGTAACTTCTACATACGTCGTTCTACCTTCTGCTCATGATCCCGGTGTATTTTCCGGTCAAGATGGCGTTGACGTCGACAAATGGATCAACCGGTACAAACGGGTCAGCGCAAGCTATAGGTGGGAGCCGACTCTTATGCTTCCCCCAATGTGCTTTTTTACTTCTATGGCACACCGCGGTTGTTCGAGACGCACGAAGCAGATATTACAAGCTGGGACTCCTTTAAAGAGAAGATCCACGATCTTTTTGGCGACACCGTTGCTCTGCCAGATGTCTCTAGCCCAGCTAACTGCCATAAGAGGGGATGATGTCAGTGTTGTCGCTGTATGTGCTCCTGATCGAAGCGCATTCTCGCGGTCACCCCGCTCAGACGATGCTATATTTCGAAACATGATTGGATCGCAGCGGTCGCCTCACCAGGCCGACGCTCTCTGCCATGTTTTGGCCTCATACAGTGACATTTTCGACACCGATGATCGTCCCTTGGGCCAGACTAAAATTATCACTCACCGAATCAACAATGGTGACTCTGCCCCTATTCACCGTCAGCCGTACCACGTGTCAGCGTCCGAGCGAGAAGTGATTCAGAAATAAGTGGCCAAAATGCTTACGAAAAACGTAATCGAACCATCATCGAGCCCTTGGGCATCTCCCGTGGTATTAGTAAAAAAGAAAGACGGCGCTTTTACCCGAGGGGGGGGGGGGGGTAATGCTACGTAGCTGACATATCAGCGGTCAGAAGACGACAACGAGGAAGTGGTCTGTCGGTTGTGCGTGTTGTCCTCCATCTTAGTCGACGCCATACGCATCAGTTTGAATATAGATTTTAAATAGACACGCCTCGTGTCATTTTTACGTAACAATATATTCTTAGGAATGCTCGTAATTTTCACGCTTACGTTTATAAACTCCCCCATCGCCTTTTACAAGTAGCTACTACATTGGTAGTTAGTTTCAAAGGCGGTTCAAACTTATGAGAATGATTAGCATCACTACATTTGAAGGTATACTAAAAACAGGTAAAAGGGCCTTTCTCAATGAACCTCGAAACATGGTGCAATATCTATAGAGTACGTTTACTGTGGAAGGTCTTACATAAGCTGTAGTTCACTACAGAAACGTCATAGCTATGAGTAGTTCAACTTGTTACAAAAGCGTCATCGCAGTTTCCTCCGGAAGTCTTTTATTAAGCGATCACTTATGCGCAACTACTGAATTTTGTAGATGCAAGGAGCTACTTCTTTTTTTTCTTTATTCGTGTAACGTTGAACTATTCAACTTCGTCGAGTTCTCAACACTGTCATCGACTTTGAGGGAGGCGCTGCAGGATTGTATTTACAATTTGCACTCCCAGTTAACACAGATAACTACCCAAGGTTACGCAGCGAGCTGAGCCTCTTACAAACTCAGGAACTTTGTTCTGTGCCCAATGGATTTGGCTTTAATTAAGCACTGAAGCAGCCTCGGGAGCTATCAGAAATGCCGCAACTCAGGATTGTTCCGATTAATTTTTTTTGCCGTGACTTGTTCTTTTATGAGCGCCCAAATGAAAGCGCACGATCCTTCTCGACGCCAGCTTCCATTGCTCGAAACACCTTTTTTCCCAATGCCACAATACTTGATGCCTTCTCTTCTCAATCTCCTTACCAGAGGCGGAACACAAGTTGCGTGGAAGAAGCACTGTCATGTCGTGCTTCGAAAGCGTGAGAGCTTGCCCACTGTTCGTATCAACTTCATTTCAGCTAGTTGGCGTAAATTGAATTTCGTTTCTAGGCTTCCCTTTGTCTAATCACTCAATTACAAAAGAAAAAAAAAGCTGACCTAACCAGAAAGCGTCACCGAAATATCGTTGTTTTTTTCTGCAGAAGTGAGCATTCTTACGGGACGTATTGAAAGGAAAAAAAAATGTAGGCACATGTCTCGAACCATTATGCATAAAATGCTACTGGCTGCGAATGCCACGCACTGACAGCCTCATTTGCCTTCTCCGCAGTTTTCCTCTGCGCATTCATGTTTTCCCTACCATTGCCAGCCACTGCCTAACTTTATCGCCACGTGCTTACACAACCTGCTGCGAGAAACAGGCAGATGAAGTGGCTGTGCTTTGAGCGCCGACGCCATGTCTTTTTTCCTCTGTGCTGCTCTGACCCCTTTTGAGACTTGGCCCTAAAGACCCTCATCGAGTAGAAGTTCCCATTTTCTAAAGGGACATCTTTACGTCTTCGTTGACGTGTGGGGTTATTCCCGACTTTTGCAACATACCCATTCCCGAAGCAGGTAAAGCAAGCTTGTGCTAATATCTCTGGAAGAGAAGCACTGTCCGTTTCGGACACGAGCCGTTGCCTAGTGCCTAAAGAAGCAACACTTCGTGAGAAGTCGTATATATATATAGACGGGTAGACCGAATGACACTTCACGACGCGAAGCCACATATACCGTTTGGTCGCTGCCGTTGCGTAGCGACGACTACACATCCTCTCCAAGGACGACCTTCGTTGCAAATTGCACGCAACTAGCAAACGTGTACGGCTTCGCGTGCGTGCGGGCGAAGCCTTCTTGCCCACGATCGAAGGACCATCGACCGTCGTCGGCGGCGCAGCGTTTTTTGGGGAAGGAAAAGCGTGTGGCTTGAACCAGTGGCCGCCGAGCCATGCTTCCGAAACCATCTTCTCTCTCTCACACACACCCCCCTTCGACATACCTCTTCCTTTCGGTTTTTCTGTCTATTCGGGAAAGAGACAAATATCGAAGGAGTGTACGAATGCCAGGAGGATTCAGTAAGTAGCGCGAAATCACTGTCGTTGGTTGGGTTTGTTCCGTCGCTTTGGTGGGCAAAACTCTGCTTGGCTTCTCGTGACCTCCTCTTGAACGAAGTTTTTCGGAACGCAACCCCCCCTCTCTCTCCCTCTCTTTCTGGCTGTCGCCCGTCGAGCGCCCACCGCTTTCCCGCTTTACCACGTCCACATCCCTCCTCTTCCATCGACTGACCTCCCGCTGACCCTTTTTCAGCTTGTCGAGTCCTCACATCTCTCTCTCAGCTTCTCGAAATCCCTACATCACTGGAAGATTTGAACACTTCTGTTCCGTTCACCGAAGAGTTCCCTCGTCTAATCTATCTATCTATCTATCTATCTATCTATCTATCTATCTATCTATCTATCTATCTATCTATCTATCTATCTATCTATCTATCTATCTATCTATCTATCTATCTATCTATCTATCTATCTATCTATCTATCTATCTGTCCGTCCGTCCGTCCGTCCGTCCGTCCGTCCGTCTGTCTGTCTGTCTGTCTGTCTGTCTGTCTGTCTGTCTGTCTGGTCTTAACACACACGCACGCACACATCTAAAAGGAGAGAGAGATCCCTCCCTTTCTCTCCCGCTCCGCACACGCACTTTCAGCGCTTCTATAACTCCACAAGTTCACTCCTTCGGTAGAAGTCTTAACTTACTCGACCGGGCGGAAGTAACGTACAAAACACCGCAACGTGGCCCAGTTCCGCGAGCCCACAGCTTCGAGAGGCTTAATGTCTCCGCCGCGGTGCGCTGGTCGCGCTCGCCGCTTCGGTAATCTCTTGTCAATATTGGGCGCACACTGGCGGCCGCTGCAGTCATTGAAGCCGAACGAAGAACTTAGTAGTTTCATATAGTTCGCTCGCTCGGGTATGAATCATTCCGCGCACTCTTTTGTTTCGTTTTGCTTTCCTCCCGCTCTCGCTTCACCAGGTCGCAGGCCCCCCTCTTTAGCTTTATCGACATATCGAGACAACACGACTCACCCTTTAAAGTTTCCTGCGTTTCACTCGACGTTTTGTGTATATTTATATACAGTTCATCGCTTTGGCGTGTTTTACCTTGGAGCCGTACTTTCGTTGTTGTTTTTAAACTCAGTCGCTCATCTTTCTCTTCTTTATCCGACCTGGCGCCGCCTGCCACCCCTCGAGGGTGGTGTTGGCGGTGCATTTGTTTTAACCCTTTAGTGAACCCCGGTACGTTTTATCGCCTTCTAGCCATCAAATTCTTCTCGCACTCTTCCTTTTGCTCCGGTTCTCGACATCCGATTTGCGAGCCGCGCCACCATATGCATCGCACTGCGCGCAAGAGAACGTGGCATTGGTACCGTTGCTCGTTTTCTTTTTGTATCTTTTTATTTGCCGTCCGGTCGTTTCTCACTACGCCATATATCATCGTTTCCTCTCCTCTCCCTCTTCTCCATTTACTATACCCCCTATCCCAGTTTCCCGCCCCCATCCCTAACCCTTTTCCCTATACAGCGTTCTCGACAGCTTTCCCTACAGATAGTAACCTCCCTTCTTTCTACAGTAATGAAGAACTGTTGCGCATCTGTTTGTCTTTATATACCCGCTGCGGGAGAAAACAAATAAATAAATGCCTATCTTTCACGATCCCTTATTCTCCCTTCCCCAACTCTCCGCAACCATGCATCGCGGAAGCGAGGACAATCCCTATCGTCCTTTGCCAGCCCGTTCACTATATATTTCGCATGCTGTTGTCTTTTCTGAATACGAGCCGCCAGCATCTAGTCTTTCGTGGTTTTTTTTTCTTTTATCCCTATTTCCCTCCACGCGTTTGTGTCATGCGTTAGTCTGGCCAGCAGTGGGCGCCATCATAACCCAGCAACCCCTGCTTCCCCACTTCCTCCCTCCGCCCTACGTGACGCTTTTTGCCTGATGCGGGTCAAGCCAGGCGGCCTCTGTAGTATAGACTTTAGGTTCCTTTTTTTGTTATCATTTTGCAGCAGTCTACTCAGCGCCGAGTTTGCTTTTGCGCGGTTATCTTACTATACCCTCTCTTCGTTTTGCATTTGTCCTTTTCCCGAATGCGCGCTGCGCCCACTCTAATCTTCCCGATAAAAAAAATAAGAAGAGAGGGAGAGTAAGCACCGATTTTCGGGTCGTGCTTGAGCGTTATTTTAAAAGCACCCGAACTTCCTTACGGTCTCCCTCTGCACTCTATAGATTTGTGTTTTTGAACTGTCTAAAGTCTATATTTCGGTCTAGTGCTTTTATTGGTCGGAATCCCACCGCAATAAGGAGAGTGGTTCCCTGTTTGCCTGCCCCCCCCCCCTCCACTTTTTTTTAGATACGCGAGAGGAACTGGCGCTTTGCCTTTGTGGGGGGAGCGAACGATTGGACGATCACGCGTTTCTCAAGCTCCAACTTCGAACGAGCGCTTGCTCGTGTAGCGTCAAGTATTTTTGTTTCTTTTCTTTTTTTTATTCCACGCTCGATAGATGATGTTCTCCCGTTATCCCGTTCTCTATAGGCCTCCCGACACGAAGACAATATCGAAAACTTTTATTTTTCGTTTCAATGATTTCCGAGGCGTAGTTTTTGATTTCGGAACTTATCAGTGAAAAAAAATAGTGAGTCATCTGTTTATATGACAACGACGGTAGAAATGTTCACAGCAACTTACGATCTACTTTCCGGCTATTTAACTTCCTTTATCATCGTCGTCCAATTTTTTTTGTGTGTGTGGAGTACTGAAGGTTTTGTGTGGGCCACTGTTGAAGATTCTACTCTACCCTACTTAGGACTTTTGTTGTGGTGCGTCTTCCGTTTTATGTCCCTTTTCCGGTTCCGGTTTCGCTGTCCCTTTACCTTCCAGTGTGTAGTGGCGGCTTCCCACTCCTCATCTCTTACTCTTAGCCGGCAAAACAACAAGGTGCCCTAGAAGTATACCCGACAACGGATATCCCCAATTTTCCACTCTTCTTTCTCGTCGGCAAGCTGCCTCGCCTTTTGTCATTGTTTTGATGCCATTGTATAGGCTTTTGATATCTACATTCTCTCTGGCCCTCTCTCTATTGCTTCTTCATTTTTGTTGTGGCATGGGCATTCGAAATCGTCGCTCGGACGTTCGGTAACCGATTCGAAGCACATCGTTGGTTAATGACATCTGGGGCAGCAAGAAAACGCGTTTTAAATACAGTAGAATACATTTTAATTCGTATTTTGTAATTGCAACCAACGTTTGATATTGTGGGCATATGCAGACAAAGCTTGACACAACGTGAAAGCATATGTAGCCAAAATACCTTCTGATTCAGTAGCAGTGAGTATGTTGTGTTGGTTATTAAAAACAAAATAATGTTATATACCGGACAGCATGGGTATACCTGAGTTTGTTACAACAGATCTTTCAGCTGCACATTTCTTGTAATAGCCGAGTATGTTGTGAATCGTTCGTATTATGAAAAATGCAGCCCTTTATGATTGTTTTAGGGTTCTTGTAGTAGTATTAACACTCACTACTGCACAATGTAAACCAGGAGAAAGTCGTATCAATAGTCCATATTTCGACAAACACTGTTCGCAACAGATCATATTCTCTGAGAATAAAATGTGACTGAACACATGAGGAAAGAGTGTATATATATTGCGATGCAAGCAGGTGACCCAGTAAATCAGAAGTGTGATGTCTTAAAGTAGACAATCACATATGCCTCGAAAACGATTCTCCATGACCAGTTTTTGAGAGTGGACACGCAATAAACAAAAGGGATAGGGGGACACAAAGTATAATAAGTAATGGTAGTGTTCTTTTTAGTTGAGGACTTGTTGAAATGTTGATTAATGTGAAACATTCGTAACGCGTGGTACTGCGACCGCAGTTGTTGTATCTACAATTTCAAGTGGCCAGAGTGTACGGGCTTGTTGGTTGTGCATGGTAGGCGCTGGCGACGCGCTGTTCAAACACGAAGACGCGCCAAGAAACACATTTAAGGTCTGACCCCATGTATCCGTTGCAGCGCGTCGAAGCGCGTCTCTCACGATGCGTCAAGTCCTCTCTTATATAGAGAGAAAGAGAGCGCGGCTTCGCGAAGCCACTCTATAGCGAGAAGCCGCGGTGCCGCGTCAAAAAGCCTCACGATCACGCGCAGCGACAGATACGTGGAGTCAGGGCTTTAGTACCCAATACTGGGGTTCCTGTTCAGGGGGAAAGAGTGAAGGGAATGGCGAACGTTCCTCGCAGCGGCCCCCTGCTTGATTGACTAAGGGGATTGCCCCCCCCCCCCCCCCCCAACCATTTACACACCTATGGCAGCGCGAACACGAGTGTGAACTACATTTTAGCCATCTCAGAACTCGTCCTTCGTTTTTACGAGAAAGAAATAGAGGCCAGGACAAGGGCTTTACGAGACACTCGTTGCATTTGCTACCCTGCTTTGGGTGAAGACGTGTATGCGAGAAGCAGTACACGTGGGTTGGGAGAGGCTGCCTATGTGTGTTCCTGTTATAGAAAGCATAGTCTGTTTTGCGCAAGACCTCACTGCGTAACAAACGTTTACGACAAAGTGATACCACACGCTACTGATATGGGAACGAAATACTTTGCACCGATGCATGACCACTGGTGACATTTTAGTTTTCAGCGTTTGTCTCTTTCGTAGCGTAACTTTCACGAGTGCTCTTCGCGGTAACTTGTGCAAAGGTGCAAAAAAAAAGTACTACCGCTGCAGAAATGTTATCCGAAAAGCTCGAAAAAAGGGGCGAAAAACAGTTTATGTTGCGAAAGACCCAACAGCAACCGGATCTGCAGAGTGGGCCGGTGAAAACAAGCGTCTGCGATCCGGAGACGCTCGCTGGAACCCAGAAAAACGCAACTGTAACAAAAAGTATCGCAAAGGTATACGCAATCGGATGGATTTCGTTACATAAGGAAGCATCAGCAAACGTACAATACCGTACACAAGAGCCGGATCCACTTGGCTCGTGTCCCTGCGGTGCGCTTTTGTTGCGGAGCGTCGGTTGCGGATCAA
Source organism: Rhipicephalus microplus (assembly GCF_043290135.1). NCBI lineage: Eukaryota > Metazoa > Arthropoda > Arachnida > Ixodida > Ixodidae > Rhipicephalus > Rhipicephalus microplus. Next base: position 63,811,562 of record NC_134709.1, on the reverse strand, counting down.
GATGCGATCGCAGAATGCGGTACGCTATATACGGCATGATTCTTTGCCATCCTCGGCTTTTCTTCTGCGTCGACTTCTCCCGCAGCTGCTGCTGTTTCTTGGAGTAAGGGTAGCGTCGCTTTGATCTCCGTCATCGATCTCGTCCGCTGGCCCTCTGTACGGTGACTTCGAGTATTTTGGAAGTTTCTTTGGAAAACAAGGCCACGCAAGACTGTTCACTCCGGGGACGCTTTCAGTTCTTGCATGAATTGATTATACAAAAGCCGGAAGTGTCTAATGATAGCTTTTTTTTTTTGACGTCTTTGTTCTTGCGCATCGCACCGGCATCGCATGGCATGTTCAGAAAGTAATGAATTTTTAGAAAGTTTGCTAAAATTTAGGGGCGCGCTTATGACATAACGCTCATTCAGACGCAAAGATAAAAAGATAACATGCACTTCTTGGTGTCCTTTGATACTTCATTTTTTCTACTGTTTCTTTTAAAATAGCTTTTCGTTGGCTATTTGATCCTAATGCTTCCTTAAACTGGAGAACATAACACGATACGAACAAACGAACGTACTTTAGATATCTTTCTGTCCCAGTTCTTGCTTTTTTAAGTACACTGAGCAAAGAAGCATGAGCAAATGATAACCCGGCCCGTCGTATTAGTTTTCCAGTGTCTGTGCCTGTGTATAAGACAGACAGACAGACAGACAGACAGACAGACAGACAGACAGACAGACAGACAGACAGATAGATAGATAGATAGATAGATAGATAGATAGATAGATAGATAGATAGATAGATAGATAGATAGATAGATAGATAGATAGATAGATAGATAGACAGATAGATAGATAGATAGATAGATAGATAGATAGATAGATAGATAGATAGATAGATAGATAGATAGATAGATAGATAGATAGATAGATAGATAGATAGATAGATAGATAGATAGATAGATAGATAGATAGATAGATAGATAGATAGATAGATAGATAGATAGATCCATGATGTGGTGGGAGGACTTTGCTGACTGAGGTGTCAGATTGCAAAAAAAGGTGAGAAGTTAAGTGCAATTTAATGGCATGGAATGCTTTCGTAACGCACAAGCTTAAGTGGGGGTATAAAACTGCTCGCCTTTCGCTTTCAAACAAAAACAACTTTAAAGAAAAGGCACTTTATAGGATTTCACACGTCATAATTACGTCAAAACTGGAACTAGCACGATAGCGTGAAGCTATGAGATAAAACGAGAACATCAAAGTTTAGCGATATAACCGGCAAAGTTGGTGCAGATATTTGGACCGTGAAAAGAATGTGAAGTCGTGTTTCATAATTATCACCGAGGGCAGGCTCTTTGTTGGCGCCTCTAACATTGGCTGTGGCTTAGATTTAATTACTGAAGCTGCCCTTTCTATTTTCATTAATTTTTTGCTGCCTCTTATCTTTGCGCACATCCTTTGTGATTGCGTCACAAAAGAAGCGTTTGCGAAGCGCTTCCAACGAGGCCTCGTTTTTCCACGCCGTGTGATTTACAGCACGCCGTCAGCTTCGAAGCACGAAAAAAGTAGAAGCAGGGGAATCTTTGTCCGCTGTGTCGCAAGCTGCCTATCCGAGCCTGCACGTTTTATTTCTGCTGCTTCGGCACTCTGCGTCGTGCTCTGTGTTGCACAAGCTACAGGTTGCGTCTTATAGAGAACGCGAAGAGTGATACGGGCCGCATTGTATTGCAGGCGAGAAAACAAAGGAAATTTTGAAAGCTTTTATTCTGTGATGGCACTGACAAAAGCGGCAGCCCCCCACTTTCCACTTCCACCAATTATCGCCTGCCTGCATTCTTGTTATTCACCTCCCCGTCTAGGAGGAAGCTGTCAAAAGCGAGTATAAAATTCTTGCTGCCTTATAGAGGGTCACCCTTCCACGTAATTTCTCGTGTACCCCTGCACCCCGCCTCCCCGAAGCGGTGCATTTGCGATAAAATGGTTTAAATCTGCCGCGTTACACTGACGTCATGACCTTGGATTTTCTACGGCATGTCAGGAATCGCTATTGACCATCCTCCCGGCCTCTCCTCTTCAACGCGTAGCCATGGAGCGAACGAAAGCTACGAGGTAATGGTCAACTTGTGTAAACTTGGGTTGAACATTTCATGTCAATGTAAACATGAACTGTGGCTACGTGTACAGCGGCTGCCAAGTTCGCACCAGCACAGCAAATCGCCGCATGATGTAGATATTTGTGAAGTCTGTGAATGGCCCAATCGTGTTGCGTTCTATGCTCCAGTTGACTCTGAAACGTTATAATCATATCTATATAGAGAAATATCTGTCAAACCTTCATCTTTGTTTGACGTATCATTGCTTGACGCTACATTTTTAACAATAGTGAACAGCGTTGCACGAAAGACAAACAAACAACAATGCATTTCACTTTAAAGTTTGAAGGCGTATGTCTCAAGAGTCATGCGTACAAAATATTGACTTCAGTCTGAGCCCTCACGGCTCGCACTACACATACACAACTTCGACACTGTTCCTGGTTTCAACAACTACAAACCTCTTTCGTTGCGCCTTACTTGAATAAGATCACACTACCTTTTGGTGCGACTAATATCTTGCGCGACTTATGAAACTCCTGTACACTACAAGGAGTCTGTTCGCATTAAAGTCTGCGAAAGAAAACAAGAAATATGGAGGAGACCCTCATCATTTATTTGGGTGTCCGACAGTGACATCGGTGTTCGGGCGCCCTCATTCATTCGAAGCGTTAAGTTTGTATTTCGTCGCACAACCGAAGCGTATCTCACAGTAAGAGCACGTAGTTGAGATCTGCGTCACTAGGTGTCACAAGTACCTTATCAGCTCACAAGAAAACCAAGTGATCTTTCGGCATACTCATAAAATATACTTTAATTAGTTACCCTGACAGCTGAATGCTCTTCTATTGTGTGCTTTTATTCTCCGATACTATATGTATCCAATATATCCCTTAAACCAAGTATCCTAAAAGCTCACAAAAAACTAGAGTGCTCTTTCAACGAACCCAAGAAATTGGCTTTAACTTAGTTACCCTGACAGCTGACTGGCTCTTATAATAAGGGCACCTATTCTCCAATATTATATTTATTCAAAATAACCCCTTAACCAGAACTATTGATTTCGTACCAATTTCATTTTCTAAAGCAGTTTTTTGAGTATGACACGCACAAGTACGGTCTCTTCCGAAAGTGTTTCGACGAATTGCTAGATGTGCCAGTCGTCGCTCGTGCCACTAAATATAGCCTTAGCTAGAGCATGGTAGGCTACGGTCATACGCCAGCTCAGTAAGCGCTGTTTAAAAGGCAAGTCGTGTATGTACACTCTCGGAAAAACAAACGGTGATCAAATTATTCCGCAAGACGAAGTAAGGCGTAAAAACATAGGCCGCTCACGTTTTCAGACTGAATTTTACTGCGAGCAAAGATGCAGAGCAAGGAAGCTTAACTTTAACTTTACGACGATAGATTCAGTCACCGGCTTCGGACCCTAAGTCGTATATATAGACTGCATCAGAGTGCTTCCCCCAGTATGCCCGAAAAAATGGAATTTAAACACAGTGCATTTTCAAATATCGACGCTGCCACAGCGCTGTAAGCGCACGTACCTTCTGCCTTCAGACCCCGTATGCACTGGCGGCCTTGACAAAACGATTTCCGATAAGTATACTAGAGGAAGCTCCAGCGCTAGTGTATATGAGAGATGAAACGCACGGCGCTGAAGCCATCACGGGATTGATGAATAGTACGCAAATTTATCTTATCTTCGTCGTTTTGGCTGCATTTGGCTTCGCGTGGACCCGAGCCGCTTTGTCACGAGACGCCAATCAGTGAACGTTCAGCAGTTGCACTTAACCACCTTAACCTTGTAAACTCACCGATTCCAATCGGGTTGGAAAATTCAGAACGATCCTTTTTTTTTCACTCAAAATAAAATCAAAACACAGCAATATATACGAAGGCACAAGTGCATTGGAAGCCTGCAATCACAAAAAATAGGAAAGCTTTTGTACTGTCAATCATTCTCATGGTGGCTGAACGGCGGCAGCGCTAGAGTCATCATCATCATCATCATCATCATCATCATCATCAGCAGCCTGACTACGTCCACTGCAGGACAAAGGCCTCTCCCATGTTCCGCCTGTTAACCCGGTCCTGTGCTCGCTGCTGCCAATTTATACCCGCAAACTTCTTAATCTCATCTGCCCACCTAACCTTCTGTCTCCCCCTAACCCGCTTTCCTTCTCTGGGAATCTAGTTATTTACCCTTAACGACCAGCGGTTATCCTGTCTACGCGCTACATGCCCGGCCCATGTCCATTTCTTCTTCTTGATTTCAGCTATGATATCCTTAACCCCCGTTTGTTCCCTAATTCACTCTGCTCTCTTCTTGTCTCTTAAGGTTACACCTACCATTTTTCTTTCCATTGCTCGCTGCGTCGTCCTCAATTTAAGCTGAACCCTCTTTGTAAGTCTCCAGGTTTCTGCTCCGTAGCTAAGTACCGGCAAGATACAGCTGTTATATACCTTTCTCTTGAGGGATAGTGGCAATCTACCTGTCATAATTTCAGAGTGCTTGCCAAATGTGCTCCAGCCCATTCTTATTCTTCTAGTTACTTCAATCTCGTGGTTCGGCTCCGCGGTTATTACCTGCCCTAAGTAGACATAGTCTTTTACAACTTGAAGTGCACCATTACCTATCTCGAAGCGCTGCTCTTTTCCGAGGTTGTTGTACATTATTTTCGTTTTCTGCAGATTCATTTTAAGACCTACCTTTCTGCTCTCCTTGTCTAACTCCGTAATCATGAGTTGCAATTCGTCCCCTGAGTTACTCAGCAATGCAATGTCATCGGCGAAGCGCAGGTTACTAAGGTACTCTCCATTAACTCTTATCCCTAACTGTTCCCATTCTAGGCTTCTGGAAACCTCCTGTAAGCACGCGGTAAATAGCATTGGGGAGATTGTGTCCCCCTGCCTTACACCCTTCTTGATTGGTATTCTGTTGCTTTCTTTATGAACCACTATGGTAGCAGTTGATCCCCTGTAGAATTCTTCCAGGATGTTTATATATACTTCATCGATACCCTGATTACGTAGTGTCTGCATGACGGCTGATATTTCTACTGAATCAAACGCCTTCTCGTAATCTATGAAGGCTATGTATAGTGGTTGGTTATATTCTGAGCATTTCTCTATTACTTGATTGATAGTATGAATGTGGTCGATTGTTGAGTAGCCTGTTCGAAATCCTGCTTGTTTTTTTTTTGTTGATTGAATTCTAATGTTTTCTTTACTCTGTTAGCAATTACTTTTGTAAATAGCTTGTATACTACAGAGAGCAAGCTAATCGGCCTGTAATTCTTCAAGTCCTTGTCATCTCCTTTCTTATGTATTAAGATGATGTTAGCGTTCTTCCAAGACTCTGGTACTCTTCCCGTCAGGAGACACCTCGTAAACAGGATGGCTAGTTTTTCTAACACAATCTGTCCTCCATCTTTCAGCAGATCTGATGTTACCTGATCCTCACCAGCAGCTTTGCCTCTTTGCATGCTCTCCAAAGCTTTTCTGACTTCTTCTATCATTACTGGTGGGGTGTCATCTGGGTTACTGCTAGTTCTTATAGTATTAAAGTCGTGGTTGTCCCGGCTACTGTACACATCTCTGTAAAACTCCTCCGCTATTTTAACAATCCTATCCATATTGGTAGTTATTTTGCCTTCTTTGTCCCTTAGTGCATACATCCGATTTTGCCTATCCCAAGTTTCCTCTTCACTGCTTTGACGCTTCCTCCGTTTTTCAGAGCGTGTTCAATTCTCTCCATGTTATACCTTCTTACGTCGGATACCTTACGCCTATTAATCAACTTCGAAAGCTCTGCCAGTTCTATTTTGTCTGTTGTACTTGAGACTTTCATGATTTCACGCTTCTTAATGAGATTCTTCGTTTCCTGGGAAAGCTTGCCAGTGTCCTGTCTAACTACCCTTCCTCCAACTTCCACTGCACACTCCGTAATGATACTCGTCAGATTATCATTCATTGTATCTATGCTAAGGTTGGTTTCCTCACTAAGAGCCGAGTACCTGTTCTGCAGCGACACTCTGAATTCCTGTACTTTCCCTCTCAGTGCTAGCTCATTGATTGGCTTCTTGCGTATCAGTTTCTGTCGTTCCTTTCTCAAGTCTAGGCGAATTCGAGACCGTACCATTCTATGGTCACTGCATCGTACCTTGCCAACCACTTCCACATCCTGCACGATGCCTGGGTGTGCACTCATTATAAAGTCTATTTCGTTCTTATTTTCGCCATTAGGGCTCCTCCATGTCCACTTGCGGTTTCCTCGTTTTCGGTAGAAGGTATTCAAAATCCGTAAATTATTGCGCTCTGCGAATTCTACTAGTAACTCTCCTCTGGCGTTTCTAGTACCGATGCCATAATCTCCTACTGCCTGGTCTCCAGCCTGCTTCTTCCCTACCTTTGCATTAAAGTCTCCCATCAGTATTGTATACTGTGTTTTTACCTTACTCATTGCCGATTCCACGTCTTCATAGAAGCTTTCAACTGATGCGTCATCATGGCTGGATGTAGGCGCGTAAGCCTGTACCACCTTCATCTTGTATCTCTTATTCAGTTTAATTACGATACCTACCACCCTTTCATTAATGCTATAGTATTCCTCTATGTTGCCAGCTATGTTTCTGTGAATTAGGAACCCCACTCCCAGTTCTCTTCTGTCAGCCAAACCCCGATAGCAAAGGACGTGCCCATTCTGTAGCACCGTATAGGCCTCATCTGTCCTCCTAACCTCACTGAGCCCTATTATATCCCATTTAACGCCCTCTAGCTCCTCGAATAGTACAGCTAGACTTCCCTCAATAAGGTTCTAGCGTTAAACGTTGCGCTAGAGTACCGTCTAGTTAATTTTGGGAAACTATATGGCCTTGACGACCTCTACGAAGATGAAAATCGACCACCCAGAAGCAATCTGCATGTAGTATTTGCCTACAAAAAGTTTATAAGCACTACTCGGTAAAATAACAGGCAAGTTTTTCTAAACAATCTCTAGAAATTCCCTGAACATACGTGTAGATCGGGTTGTGGGCAACCTGCGACCTGCGAGCAGCATTACGCAGCCCCTGGCAGGACGACGAATGCCCTTCCCTTCTACCCTTGTCACTTCCTGTCTGAAGGCCGACATGACAGTTTCGACCTAAAGGACTTTCACTTGTAACCAATGTTTGATATCAACTTTGGCACATGCGCACTGAAATTAGGTACGATTTCCAAGCAAGGTAAGCAAATTAATGTCCGTTCGCCGGTGTATGATGAGTTACCCGCAAAGACCGAGTGGAAGGTTATCGACCTACCATTCTCCTCAATGCAAGGTAGGCTTTAGCAGTAAACTTAGGTAACGTCATTTTATTCCTCTTATTGCTTCTCCCGTATACACTCTTTGTGTATAGACGGTCTCTTAAAATACGTAAAAATGTAAATGTACTCATTACAAATTCTAGAAAGACATTTTCGCAAGTCAGCGTCGGGAACTCCTCTGTTTATTCACTCGGGGTGGGCTGTTTTTATTAAATAATAAAACCGCGTTACTTCTTTCTTCCTTGCTGGTGCTTTTTCTCCCCACCAATTTTCTTTCGGTCTTCTCAAACACGCCCGCGTTCCCCTGTGCTCGTCAGCTATGTCCCCCACCGCAGGCGCCCCGGTGTGCCTCTGATCGTCCCCACGTTTTTTTCTCCTCTAATTTGATTCAGGTATTATCCACGCGAACCTGCAGCGTGCGCACTTAAACGAACTCCCTCTACATTTTGTTTCTTTTCACCTTTTTTTTTACTATTTACCAGCCTGCTGTCAGCATTGAAGCGGCGTTCGTTTTCCAGGGCTAATGTGGAAAAACGATTTTCTTCGTCCCTGCCATCAATTATTGGGCAGGAGCAGGTGCAGTTTGCACTCCCCACCTCATTTTTTTATTTTCCCGTCATTTTCACTCTATATAATGTTCTTTTTCCAGACTGCCTAAATTACGTCATGTGTGTTCTCTCCTTTGTTCCCTAATTCTCGTCCCTGCTCCTTTCTCCTATACCCTTGTTTTCATTATCCACAACCGCCTTTAATACTTCCGTCAGGTGTTCGCGCGCTTACCTGTTTTCCAGCGCCGTAGATTCTTATTTCAGTTTTTTTTCTTCGAAAGCTGCGCGTGTCACGTATAGGCGCGCTGCGTCGCGCCCCCGGGGGCGGCATTTTCTGACGCGCCGTCGACCCGCCGCGTCGGCTGACGTCAATAGCACCGTCGCAGTCGTAGGCTTTGACGACGAGTGGGCGATACTTGTTTCGCAGGATCGAATGTGCCCCAACACACACGCTATTCACGCGCTCAAAATACGGCCGCACGCAAGCTTGCGCGATGTCTGCTAACATCGACTCCCTGAATAGGGAATTCGGGAGTTACTTATTAAGAGGTTTGCGCGTGACACGCGCGCTCCATCCGGCCTGCGCTTACTGCGATACGCGTACAATCGACAGTTGACTCGTTGCTAGGCGATATTGTCTCCTTTCTGGTGATGCATTGTGCGAACCGAAACGCCGGTGGTCGACAGAGAATTGCAGTACCAGTTCGCACATTTTTACTATTTCGAGTGGTTTAGTGGCAGGCTGGAGAACTGTGATAACGTAGCTTAACTGTTTTGGTTAGGTTAGAGATCTGTTGGTGACAAATGAATGAAGCATGCACGTGTAGAATCAACTTCTTTGAACGTGTACAGTGTTAGTTTTAGCAGCGTTGACTTGCTGAAAAAGCCCTGCCAGTGGTTCTAGGCAGGTCGAGTAATACAGAGAAAGGTCTTACATTATTCGTAAACGCGAATACCACGTTGGCTAACGCTAACCTGGTGCGCTAACCTGGTGGATAGAAATCTAAAAAGAATAGCTGAATAAATTTATTGTGGCCGAAAATACTAAACCGCGCGCACATTGGAAGCATGCAGTGCGAAGATATTGCTACGAAAATTGTTATCGAATGACTTCACCACTGCGTCTCTAGTATACATTACAGACTCTCATCAAAAGGGTATTAAACTTTCTTTTGCCATCGCATTCGTAAATGCACGGGTAAGTTATAACTGGGCGACAATATGGGCTGAAGAACGTAATAATAGATGGATAGGTGCAGTGATATTTAGAGCGTGGAAACCTTGGATTTTAACTCGCCTTTTAGAGTGCACCATTTGTTAAATACGCCAGTGAGGCATATCTATATCGTAATCATTTATACTTACGATTGACATCTGTATGGTGGCTTCCTTCGACACACATTGCGTTGTGTTTAAGCTTAATGTCGGTCATGATTTCTCACGGTAACTTTTACCGCTGCATAAGAGCCACTGCGCAGCTTTTCTCGGAAAGCATTGCTGTGCATGCGTTGTATACTATGAGGAAGCGTCGCATGCCAGACGCAGCACCATGACATGTGCCACTATTGTATATACCGAGACAAACAAAGTTAAGGCGCAGAAAAAACGAGCAACGATGTTCTATTCACTGCTCAAATCGCTTTCCCTTTTTTTATCACCCTCCTCCATATCCTCAAACACTGCGACCCTTTCAGATGACCCCTTCTTTTTTGAGCCGCTGGCGGGGCAAATTTATGGGGACGAACGCGAACTTTTGAACACGTAGCTCGAAACCCCATGTTTAAGTTTGTACAGTTGCGGAGTTTCAACTGACAACCTATTTTTTTGGACTCTTTCGCTGCCTTTCTGTCTACATCAATCTTGCCGCATTCGTCACCTCCTGGCCAACGCCAAAGCTCACCGGGACGAAACAAAAGTAAACCAGAAGCGGGGAAGAAAACTGCTTTCTAGCCGACCAAAACTTGACATCTCACGACTATGACGAAGCGAGTGCCTCCTTCCATTCGCCGCTGAGAAAGCCTCGGTTGTTTGGACAACCCTGCACTTAGGCCAAAACTCGTGCATGAAGACGGACGGTGCATTCCCGAGAAGCCTTTACATTCCTCCCCAAACGACCTGGCGACGATTTGCGAAAGGACGCCGCACTCACTCTTAGCCACTTGTGCCGCAAGATTCCGCTGGCCGGGGTGCGAGGCCATGACAAGGATAAAAACTTTTCCCGACGAGTGAAACAGCGAAAGCAACTTAATACTAAAGTTGAGCTTGTTTGCAAGGATTCTTGATAAAAAAAAAACTTGGCTGTTTGCTTTTCAGAGCCACTTTCACGAGGTCGTCTTTTTTTTTCGCAGTGGAATGGTTGATGACCCAACTTTGTGAGAACCGTGTTAGCGAGGAGACATTGCAACCCATCTGCGTACAATATGCAGCGACAATCACTCGCGGTCGCTCTAACTCGTATACAGACAACAGACCGATCATGGCAGCGATGATTTTTGGATGGCGTCTTGAGAGGTCATCGCAAATGAAGGCGACGAAAGCAGTGCTGGAATTTTTTAGGAAAAGGGACTTGCATCAGCGGTTATAGACTAATAACAGTTGTGCGACTGTGAGGAGTGTGACTTAATGCGTGCGAGCTCTCCACCTCTCTCCTTCTTTATCTCTTTCACTCTATCTCATACTTTCAAACTACCCATACCATTTGAGAGCAGGGCAGCATACCAGCTAATCTACACTGATTAACATCATTTCCTATATCTCCTGTGCCTTCTTCCCTTGATATATTGTTACGTGTTTGCAGGCCTACCTTCGTGTATGAACACAGTGAGTGAGAGAGAAAAAGAAGTGCCATGTAGCGTGAAAAACGCGTTTCCGTTCAGTGCTGCCCAGGCGAATCGCCGTGCTCACTCGTGCCTCCCGCCTCCGTAAGGCGGGGCGACGGTCGGCCAGAGAGCATACGTGCCACGGAGGAAGGAAAAAGGTAAGGAGAGGGCATGCCCAGCCGGCGCAGGGCGTAAAAAATGTGGCGGAAATGACATCATGGCGGCCATATTCAGTAGGCGCAATGGCGGCGTTGTTATGGTTACGTGTTGTGCAGTGAAGCTGGTCTAGCAGTGAGCGGCCGCGGCTGGCGGCGGAATGTGTGCCTCCGCAGGTCTCGTGCTGAGCCGTGGCGGACAATATCTGTGCTCGGCGCCGCGTTATTGGTTACGCAGTGTTCGTCTGGCTGTTACATTACTCTTAGCAACGTTTACAAATCTCTTTGTCCATCACGGGGTTTCAACAGTGCGTAGAACAAGTGCATATCCATGTGTCGTGCGGCGGATGACGCGGATGAAGCAGTTAGTGTTCAGCGAAATGGCGTTGGGCACCATGACGAAGCTGAATGACGACGAACGCCTTGCAGGTCAGTGACGGTTGAGCAGTGCTCCTGCTTGTGACAACGGACGACGCTGTTGAGCCCAGCAAGACGCCGTGAGGACCATGTGCACATACGTAGTTTCGTGTTGTGTGTGTACAGTAACAACTTGCATGTGCGTATTAAAACACCTTTTCTGTTCCGCTTGGTACACTCTCCACCAGCATTGCATGTAATCTCAACGTAACAGCAACCACGTTCAACTGTCACTAGCACCGTGCTCAAAGTCACCACGGTCGCAGAATGCTGACGCAGGTGAGTTTCACGCGGAACACGGACACAGTGGCAGGACGCTGCGTCAGTCGCGTGGCGGAATGCAACCGTAGAAGGCGCACGACCGATCGTGTTGTCTGTACAGTTGCTCAATTAATGACGTGAAAGCACTCGCCGTTGTCAGTGCATCTAGCGCGCGTTCTCTCGTAGTTGCTTCGTTGTCAGCGAGCTGTTACTCTTTGTTATTACTCGGACGAAGCGATTTCGCTGAAGGTGTCCCGCTGGCTCTGAGTGATGAGCCCAGTTCCATTAGTTTCGGATCGTCACGACACACGCGCTGCGCAGCCCACGTGCTTTCCGAGCCGGAGAGGGAGTCGCGCCTTCTGCTTCGCATTCATATGTAAACAAGAGAGGAGAATTTGCCTACTCAATATGGCCGACTTCCGGCTTCATCGCGGCTTCACAACGAGTGACGTCAGGGCCTCTCCTTACCTTTTCCTTCCTCCGTGATACGTGCGCACCTACCATAACGTACTGGATAGATGACGAAGAAGCAGAGAACCGTGAGTGAGTCATAGAGGGTAGAGTGTATGGGAGTGGACGAAGTGCGGAGTTTGCGTCTCGTACGGGGCTAAGCGTATGATTTATGGACGCAGCTCCCCGTAGTTTTTTTTTTTACGGAGAGCGTGGACAGTGCTCTTAGAAGGAAGTCGACACGGAGGCTCAAATGAGCGACACGAAATCATCTGTTCATGTAGGATCGCGACGCATCACCAGCAACGCGTGTTTCTTTTTTTTTTATTTCGCGTAGAGAGGGACGATGTGGGACAGCTTGGAATGCATGTGTGTGTGTGTGTGTGTGTGTGTGTGTGTGTGTGTGCGTGTGTGTGTGTGTGTGTGTGTGTGTGTGTGTGTGTGTGTGTGTGTGTGTGTGTGTGTGTGTGTGTGTGTGTGTGTGTGTGTGTGTGTGTGTGTGAGTGAGAGAGAGAGAGAGAGAGAAAGAGTACACAAACCAAAATTGAAACATCTACACACAGTATGTGAACATGTGAACACGCACGCACCCACAGTTTGTGATTAGTGAACGCCCACGGTTGTGGCTCATGGCTGTAATGCTGCGACAAACATTAAGGTACAGGCAAGAGCCCTGACGGGACAGCCTGGTGTTCCTGAGGGAGAAATGCAAAAATAAACAACAACATACAACAAAAGCAACTGAAAAAGAAAAAAAAAGCGTCTGTATTGCTCTTTGATCTTGGTGCGCATAAAACAACTCAAGTGGTCCGAATAACTTGGAGTATACTCCACTATAGCGTGCCTCTTGATCGTACCCTTATTTTGTCACCTAGTGGCTTGTAGTAAATATTTTAAAATATTTTCTTAAAATATAAACAGAGTTCCCCCTTGGGCTCGTCGGTAAAACATCGTTAAGGAAAACAGGGCTGAGAAAAAAAAAACAGGGACACGAGAAGAGGATAGCGCCTGTGTTGTGTACCCTCTTTCTACATCCGTGTTCATCCAGCGCTATCTTCTTCAACGAGAAGCTAAACGTGGTAGCTTCTTATATTTTACCAATGTTTAAAGCACTCTAAACACGCAGATGAAAAAAAAAGACCGTGTATGAGCGCGCTTCGCTGCAAATGTCACCGAAAGCGACAGTCTTTTGTCTGGAGGCGCAGCGTGAGATGCCGACGCCACCTGGCAGTGATGCCGAGAAACGAAAGCTTGTAGAATGCTGAGCCACTGGAAGGTGGCAGCACCATACCAACCTAGCGAGGCGCAGGAAACAACCGTTTTATTGTGCATAATAGCGTCGCATTGTCAGCGCAGCGTAAGAAACACTAGGGTCTTTCAAATTACGTATCTATTCATTTTTAGTCAAGAAACGTACCATCTAATACTGTGTATTGATGTTGCTCATCAGTTCTATGTAATGTTTGAGTTTCGGTCGACGATGTTCACAAGTATGAAAGCAGCCACCACATCAAAACGGCTGGGCATTGAACGAGGGCCTGAACTTTCGCTGGGTGCCTGAATCATGTGACAGACCGACAGACCGAAATTTTTGCGTTGAAGTCTCCGAATAAAGGCTATCGTTTCTAAAAATGACAGGGTTTCTTTTGCATCGATCAAAGACGAATTGAAAGCGAAAGTCTTTTTCTTCTCCTTCTCCTTCTTCTCCTCCTTCTCCTTTTTCTCTTTCTTCTTCTCCTTCTTCTTCTTCTCCTTCTTTTTCTTATTCTCAGTGAATGTATTGATCCTACCCTGCCGCCCACCGAGAGATTTGCGCACCTATCGTAGTTTCGCGGGGCTTCCAAGATCGGCCCACCTCTGATAAAGCTATGATGTCTTATGAAGTTATCATGTGATGCAACGTGGTGCGATCTGTGGTGTAATTATGACATCTGGTGACGTCAACAGGGCATGTTTTGTATTACTCACGCTGACGCAGCCGATGGCAGACGCCATGAAATTTTTGCGTTTGATGAGGCATCTTAAGAATTTTCCTAATGTACAAGATGTCAACCTTAAAAAAACAAAAAAAAAACACGCAAGTATTTTTTGCTTGTAAAGGCGGCTTCACCTTATTAAGGGTGTTTGTGTGAAAAAGGCTGATTTAGGGTGCAGCAATTGCGAATTGGCCTGCTTGAATGAATGAATGAATGAATGAATGAATGAATGAATGAATGAATGAATGAATCAATGAATGAATGAATGAGTGAATGAACTTTATTAGAAGCCCCGCAGATGAAATTTTTTCTCGTGGAGCTGGTAAGTACAATAGAACGCCTCATGCTATCCGGTAGTTTTACGTCGGTTTTTAACATTGAAGCACCCCGCTACTGACCTTTACTTATTGCAGTGGCAAGTTAACGCAGAGTCCACCTGCAGTATTAGTAATGATTCTTATGCGTGGAAACCTAACTTAAATCTACTCCGCGTATTACGTGACACGTTTTTGCACTCAACAAAGTGCTGCAGCAGAGCTTCCGGTCACCGTCACATGCGTTAGTGTCAAGTTATTGTCGCGTTCACGAGAGGGAACTTCACTTGTGACGTCGAATAACCGTTAGTATTCGAACGGGTTGAAAAAGTGTTCCCTAACTGTTACCATGTCGCCGTTGTCGGCAGTTGGCAGGTACCACTAGCTTACGCTGGGCCAAATTGCGGGTTTGCAAAATTTTGTCAGTTTCACTACTACCACAACAAATTCCGACGGCGTCGTGCCCTCCTACCAGTGACGTCACGCGTGACGTTTCTGCGGAAGTCACGTGACGTTCACTCCCGTCATGGTGACCCATGACGGGAGTGAACAGTGACGCCCCCAATGCGCTTTTTAGGGACTGAAAACACTCTGTTCAATGTGATAGTTCACTCATACTTCTCTTTTATTCTCTTCTCTTTTAGCCTTCAACACGCTGTGTCATTCCAGGCTTTTCGCAAGCTTTTACCTTGTATCTCTTGCGGTACGCGTACACAAAGTAAGAGAATAAAGCGCCCCGTGAAGAGACGTTATTTATGACTCGCGTATTGCCACCGTCACGATTCCATATTTGCTCCCTTTAGCGCGCATTTTGCAACCTTTCGTCGATCACCCAGTTCTGCAGTTACATATTTGGCCGTCGGAATTCTTTATTTACTCCCGAGCCGCGAAGTCATTTGTAATCGTTCAAACGCCACACCTCGAAACGTACTTCGCGCTGACAGTGTCCTCTGGCAGCTGCTCGACTTTTTTTTTTGAAGTAATAAGGAAAGAGAGGTAGGAGAGACACTTGACAAATTGCTTCGAAAAGCACTCCCACCTAGGACTTCTTCCTGTTCGCTCATTCTGTTCTTTTTTCTGTCAGGTTAGTCGTTTTACTGCACGGTACGTTCTCATTCCTTGTATTCTTATGTTGCTTTTAAGACTTCGGGGGGCAGCGTGCTGTTGTGTCGTTGTTACGTAGCAAAGGGAGAAAGTGGATTAAAACAAATAGACTCTTCTCATGGTTCGTGTGCTCAACTAATGGAGAGTCTTGGAAGAGATATAACGCCACTGTGTGCGTCTGCACACCGAGTTCCATGGATGGATGAGCTACGGTATAGTACCTGCTAGAGGTACTCCGCTTTCTTCACGCCTTCGAGTCTTATAATGTGAGTTTTGCTGTTTATTTTTAACCTAGACCAGCCCGCAGGCTCTCAGAAAGCAGTATTGATTCGCGATGCGTTTGTCAGTCGGTGGAGGTGTATGTAATGGAGGGTGGTGGAGGAGGGCTGGTTGGTCGAAACAGTGAAATAAAAAGAGCCGCTAGTTGACCGTTCTTCTTCCCCGTCAGCGCCTGCACTCGCATTTTGAGTGAAGTGTCGATTAGGCCTCAATTTTCGCTCGTTTTTGAGGTGACCGCTGTAGCACCAAAGAGGTAAATAGAAACGACTTACGACAAAAAAAAGTTTGGAGGTAATCTTGTGTATTAAAAACCATTAAATCTCTAGAGCGAATACAAAACTAAGCTGTCAGGTTTTTCTCGGGGAGGTACGGAAGGAGGAAGAGCTGAGCTGCAGTGAAGGCTGAGTTATAGATGAGAATTCTCCTCTACCAATTCTAATACACCAACATGTACATTTTACATTCAATTCACTACAATAAATCCAGAATTAAAACCGCAGGACTTTGTGCGCAACGCACAGCACAGTTATAGTTGAAGCTGGACGAGCTGCCTTTCTAGAGCCTTTTTTTGCAGTCTTGGGGCAACTACTAAAAGTGCACTCTCATGGTATTAGCTGCGCCATATATTGTCATAATTTTTGTGTAGTGGGAAAATGCCTACTATGCCATTGTTCGTTATTCTGAGCTATACAACTGTAAACCACTGTGTGCTCTTTGTTGGTGTGGTGGCTGATGACGATGAAACAGTATGGCTGAGCCTATTGTTATAAATTGGAAGCACTCAACGACCCACTCAACTTTCTGTTCTCGCGCTATAACTATCGTCATGTCATACCAACTAGCCCAAGCTGCCACACTTCTATGATCTACTCATTTCACAATTTTGCATTCTGTGACGACTGGTTGATATTTTAGTCTCCTGCCACACTATAGTTCACATATTAACGCAATTACTTTTTCGACGTGAAGCATGCATGTGGTAATAGAGTTTCACGCACCGACGTGGCTCTGTAGTAAGATACGTTAATGCCACGCAGAGGGCCTGTGTTTGAGTTCCAGTCTCTCCTGAATAATATCTTCCCATTTAATTTGTTTTTTTCTTGAGTCGTGTGATTACGGGCAACGGTGGAGGCATCGGATAACTACGGCGCCAGAGACACTTATTGTTATGGTCTCCTAACATCGTTCTCTGCAAAAGCGAGGAAACTTTGTTAGAGACACCTCGGTACGTCTCAAAGTGTATGCATCGTGATTACAAAATCTTGGGGCATCTTGCCAAGACAAGCATGTAGGCAAACTATTTTTCTTGTCCGAACCCTAAACCAGTGAGAGAAGCTTACTTAAAAGCAGAGTGTGAGTCGAAATGCACTTTATTTTATGTCGCAACCCTCCTCGCCCCCTGCCCCCACCTTCACGCTTTAGGCTGCAGGTGTGGGGTAAATTATGAACGCAACAATAAACAAAGAAAACGAGGCTTGCTTAGCAGGGCATTTCACCGCAAAAGGAATAAAAAGAGGGGGAAAAAGGAAGAAAATAAGAGGACTGTGAAATACCACTTTGAAAGCTAACCGGTTCAGTGAACTTATCTCGTAGAACGCATTCCCCGTGTATAGTTCTTATAGATTCGCCAGAAGGGCTGTTTTTCATCTTAAGAATACTTGCATACTTACTTAAGTACAGTTTTTTTTTAACATTTTGAACAATGCACATTCTTTAGCGCAGTGGCAGTGTATATCACAAGTTCAGTTTACCACCTTGTATTACTGAAAAAAAATACAAGAGTTACGATGAACCTCACGGTAACTTTATCTATAATTACCTTAAGGGACTGATTCCTTGCGCTGACACGAACCACGGAAGCGTTTCGGCACGTGGAGGATCACCTGTGTAGCAAAGTGGCGCCGCATTGCGGCAACTTTGAGCAGCGTACGAAGATGCCCCCATGGCTTGACACCCAAGTTTCGTGCTTATAAGTAGCAGTGAAGTACTCTGGTTGCGTCAAAATGTGCGGCTGTCTTCAAAATAAATTCTCGTCGTTGATTAGCTATTTGAGCAAACAGAACGCGCGCATTGCTGTGTGAACGGGTTTCAGCGCGCATGCGTGCCTGCGAGTACTTGAGGACACAAGCTAAGGTACCACCCGTCTGCTAAATTAATAGGTCAACCGAAAGCACTTTTACTTCTCTGCATATTCGCGCATGAAAATCACTCACACTTGCACTTGAGATACTAGAGATGGTCCTGGAAGACATCCAATTTCCTCGGAAAAGAACTCCGAGTCGTCCCGTGACTTGGTCTACGTGCGCGCCGCCAAGCCAAACATAGACGTAGACTCTATAGAGTCTTTGGAGTAGTTAGCGTCCCGTTGGGTTAGGTTTTCCACGACCTGTCCCAAACCTCCTCGCTCTCACGTAGGAAGTCGCGAAGTAGACCCGGATCCTTTTATGCAAGACGTTTATTGACTTCCACGGAATGCCAGGTGCTTCCAACTGCACACGGTGCATCTGCTCGGAAAAGGAGGATGCCGCCAAGGCACTCGCCAGATTTTTCGACAGTACAGAACTCAAGCACCGTCAACACGGTGCTTCAGTTGTTCGGCCCCCCTCTTTCACTCGACGTAGAGATAAAGTGGAATCCCTCGGACGTTTCGAAGTGTGCGGAGGAAAAAAAAGAGGTTTTTCCGTGTGCCACGGTGAAACTCTCGACTGCGTGTACGGCAGCGTAAACCTCTTCTTGAACAAGAACGAAGATTGTGTTTTTTGTTTTTGCTTTTCGCATTAGAGAGTGGAGTGTTTTATGGCCTCGCAGGCTGACACGTTGCGTGTCGAGAAGTGCAGAGCGGCTTCCCGAAACAAGGGTGCGCGCAGTTTGATCGCGGCACGCAGCGAATTATTTCGCGCCCGCCGACAAAGGCCCTGGTGATGGGGCTGAGATGGAGAGTCACAGTGAGTGGCTTATAGCAGCGGAAATCAGCGGGCTGCCCTCGCCGTCGCTGCGCACTGGTACTTGCGAGCTTCACAAATGAAATGAAAAATAAAGAGGAAGAGAGAATATGATAACTCACATGGTCTCTTATCTATTCGCTTAGGACCACTAGAAGGCTAACGTAATCCGGAGTGGTTGCGAGGTAATTATCATCATCAAACTGTCATTTTGATATAATCGTGATATGGTGAGGCTGATAATCACTAATTGTTATCATCAACATCATAGGGATGATAGTCTTCTTCTTGATGATTTCTGTCATCTTGAGGATTTCACGTTGACGACAACGAATGCACCAACTGTCACTTAACCGGCTTGACGGAGCATGCAAACCTTGCAAGGCTTTCGCTTGCATACTATACAGATAAATGGTAACCACTGTCTTAAGTCAGGAATGTATAGGATTACGAATTTCGGTTAGCAGCTCAAACCACGCCCCATCAAAACACAAAACAACACGTGTTTGGGTGCCTGTATGGCTGAACGAATGGCTTAACTAACGTTTAAAGCAGCTCAGGGAGGCAAACACGAACTGGTCATCAACTCACCCAACCTTTAACTTCACTGGGCTTAACTAACCTAACGCCATTGCGCAAGTGTTTTTATTATGTCAGTGAAACTATCGAGAGCAGTCTCTGTCAATAATTGCATTTAATCTTCAGACAGACAGACAGAGAGACAGACAGACAGACAGACAGATAGATAGATAGATAGATAGATAGATAGATAGATAGATAGATAGATAGATAGATAGATAGATAGATAGATAGATAGATAGATAGATAGATATGAAATAAGGGCTGGTGGTTTATAACGAATTTCGCTGCCAACGAAACGCTGAGCAGCCTTTGCATTAGGGAGCGTGCTCAGCAACCGAAGTTCCCCCGGGCCGTGTGGCGTGTGTGGTGGAGTGTTCGTACATAGTTTTGCCCCCGCCCCGCGACTCGAAACCAATTTACTGTGAACGCGCGCGAGAAACCTTAGGAACGTCGAGGACGTCCCTTCGCACTTGTATACACACAGTGGTCGCCTATTGGTGAACAGGCGACGGGGGGGAGGAGAAAAATTACCGGAACACACACGCGCACTAGTCGAAAACGTTCAAACTAACGGAGTCCACCGCGGCGCCGGAGTGCGTTGATTGAAAGAGACGAACGGCCGGCACTTTGGACGCCGCCAAAGCTCTATCTCTCACCCTATTTTTCTCTCTCCTTTTTTTTTTTTTAGTGCGTGGCGCGCGCCTCCATTTCGAAGCGCCCAACCCGGTCCACCAAACGCGAACGCCGCCTCCCTCCGTCTGGCTCCATCTATTCTCCGTCGCGCATGATCGTCGTTTCGCGTCGCCTTCCTTGGTCGGCGTCGTTCGCCGCGCCGTCGGCGAAAATTAAGCCGGCGTGCACTCAGGAACGCGCACAGCCGCTCGCTTCTGAAGAGTGATGTGCCTGCGCACGAGCGGCGCAAGAGTGTTCGTGCATGTAGAAACGTTTTCTCATGGAAGGGGCCTCGAAAAATGATTGCCAGCTTTAATTAAAGCGGCGCGCCCCGTGGCTTCCTTATTGTAGAGTACGGCGAGCGCGAGTGTTTCGCTCGAAGCCTTCGGCTTTGTGGGTGGATTTTTGCGCGTAAGAGTACGGCGCGCGCAAGTGTTTCGCTCGAAGCCCTCGGCTTTGTGGGTGGATTGTTGCGCGTAAGAAAAATGCCATTTGCGGCTCACTCGGCGAACGGCGCTAATTTTTTGCTCGGTTCGAGGGGCGTTATGGCGACACGTCTACGTAAAACGCGTTTCCGAGGAAAAGCGGTCTGGCAACTGACAGTGTATTGGGGCCCAGAAAAAATAGGGGAAACTATGATGGAACTGTTGCGCCGTGATTTTGACGGTAATATTGCGCTGGGATGTTTCGTACTTTGTGTCCTCAGTCGACTTATAGACGTTACATTTCAGTGTGGCTTACTTTAGCAACTGTTCGTGTTTTTTGTAAAGTTGCGCTAGCTCTCCGGTTAATGTAGTTTGTTACGAAGATTGAAAAGAGAGAGAAAGAACTCATTACTGAAAAATATCAAATTCTGTCGGTGTGTGTTGAGTCGTCTACATGAGAATTTGTAAATGGGAAGCGGTAAAGGACAAAAAAAAAAAGGTCTAGTAGCAGGTGGGTAATAAAAGAAAAGGAAAAATATGTCACCGTACTTTGCGGAAGCGAGAATGTACTTCAGAACAAAGTCAAATTTGAACATTGTTGCTCAGGTTTCTCGAGGACCCTTAACTCATAAATTTTAAAGCGGCTCCCATCACAAAAATTGCAAGTTTTGAAATTTATAGGCTCTTTCCAGGTCCCGACCACTGTGATACCCTGAACCTCCAAAATAACTTTAAAAAGATATAACTTCGACAACTTTGAAAAAAATAACTTCAACAAGCGTAAACATATTTCACGTGGAGGCCGTTTGCCGCGAGAACTTGATTCTTTGCTGCAGTGGGGAAACCATATGCATGGATTTGCATGACGAGCACAGTATAATCTGAACTGCGGCTGTTGGTGAAAAACTGTAACGTTCAGTGGCATCTGCGTAGCATGGTCGTCATTAAATTGGGACAGAGAAGATGAGAGAGGTGTACTGCAAAAGGGTGGCTACCTGGGCATCTTGGTATTTCCTTCTAAAAAATATATTTTCTTTGTGCAGACCGTTTGGGGAAAAAAGTCTGATAGAACAGAACGAAAGAGTCCGCTCCGTTTTATCTGACCACTTTTCTGAAACGCTCTGCGCACCAAGTATATTCCTTTTAAAATAAAAGGGTGGTACATTTTCTCCAAAACAGCATATATAGGTAGAAAGCAATGCTGCAGCTTTGCAGTAGCATTTTTCACAAATAAATTGTGGTTTACTATTGAACTGCAGTGTTTTGTAGTATTAGAAGTTTTTGTTTCGTAATGGGAATTTTGCTCAGCGTCACTCTATCTAAGGCGATGGAACATTCTGGCCAGTATAATTGAACGTCAAATGGACAGTAAACACAAAACTACGATTTGTCCTTAGAATGGCAAAAGCACGTCTCTTGTCGCTTAAATGCATTTGGTGAGCGATAAAGCGTGCGAAAATAGAATGTAGGTGGCTGCCCCGCTTTTATATCTCCGCACCGGCTCGCAGTGACGCCATAGAATTGGATGACGTCTTCTGGGGCCTTTCTAACCTCTATTGGTACAGCAAAACAATAATACTGTGCTCTAAGGTATTCAGAGAGATGACCTGGCAGGTCTGAGGAAATCTCTTTGAGGCATTAGGGTCGAAGTACTAGAGAGACTGAAAGTAAAAGAGAGACTGAGAGAGGATGAAATCAAAGACGTTACGCCGACGTTCAAGCAGCGATATCCAGGCACCAAATTTGAATGTTAAAACTCGGCCGTCATTTTTACGACTAATAATAAAATGAAATCATTACGAAACTATGGACTTGAGAATTTTCAAAGCAGGAGTTATTAGTGTGATCTGATCTAGCATTTTGCTTCAGTGTAACCAAGACGCTGTCCCGGCATGGCATATATCGACTTGCACGCTACGCGCCTTTCAGACTTGGAAAATCAGCCGCAAAGCACGTCCCAAATTGGCTCCGTAATAAGGTGTCGTCGTGTGCATGCAACGAGGCCGCGTACAAACCCGTGTCAGCCGAAGCGAAAGACAGGTCACCTTCTAATTCCCCCGTCTCGTTCTCGAAGCGAACGTGCTTCCACGAGACATGGCTAAAGCAAGCCACAAAGGAATTCCCAACGAGGACTCCCGTTTCTTCAGAGAACCACCACCTTGCGAGCGTAAGCTCTTCTTTTCCGTTCTCCCACGAGAGCTTGTGCGTGAGACTAGACAATTTCTCGAGGCTATGGCTTTCCTTATCTTTCTTTTCCATACCCTCAAAAATAAAAAAAAGGTTCGTTTCGTGCTTTCTTTCGGCTTTAATCGCTCGGCTTCGACATGACGTCTTGTGCTCCCCGCAGCATTTCTCGAGAAACGCTGATAACAAAAATACGCTGCCCTTTTGCGGTATGCCGTTTTGCCATCGATTTCTGTCGAGCAGAACGTGTAACATGCGTGTACCGAGGAGGGCGGATAGCAGGAGAGCAGTCGAAATGAATCTTTCGGTTCCTTGCGTCCCACTTTTTTTTTTGGCGCAAATAAAAAAGAACAAAGAATACGAAATCTACGTTCGGAGTTTTCGAGATAACGGCTCAAAGCTCTATATCACTTGGTGTGTGTTTTCTTTTTCGACTGATTTTATTAAACGGCCGAAAGAATAGCGCTAAAAACACCTGTGCCATGGCTAGCGAAAAAAAATACTGCGCATAGATAAGCACGCAGAGACAATTGTTATCACCTGCTTTATTTTCGTGTGCTCCCCCATTGCAAAAGAAAAAGCAGAAATAACGAAAGCGGAAGCAGAAGAAAGCGGCTTTCGCAAAGAAGAGCGATCTCACGAATAGAAAGAACGCTGGGAGATTAAAATAAAAATCAGTCTGGTACATGTTATAGAAACATAAGGCACCATTAACGAGCTCTGCCATCAGAAAGCGCCAGTCCTATCCAATTTCACGCGCGACTGTCGGTTTTGTGTCCCGCGCACGAAACGCTGTCTGCTGGCGGAACGGAGAAAATGCCTCGGAGTTTTGTGCTAACGCACTTGGAAATACAGAGGAAAGAAACACAAGGGGAAAACCCCAGTTTCGACGGCCGTGTTATAGAGAATGCTCAGATGTGCAACGACAGGCTCCGGTTGTCTCGTGTCGCGCCCATGCGGTTTCACTCGAACGAATCCACCGCCCCCAGTTGTACAGCTCGCTCAAAACGCTCGCATGCGACGAGACGCGTCTGGTAATTAGCAACATTACGACGCTTGCCTAATGAAGCCGTCACATGCTGTGGCGCGAGTGTATCTCACTGGCTCGAAAGATAATGTAATGTCATGATTCTGCCTTTTTTTCATTTCTATTTAATTCAATTCAGTTTATTCAACATCTGAAAGATGTTTCGTGCACACACAAAAAAGACTGAAAATGCTCTTATTTCGATAATTATCCTAATCATCATCGTTATATTGAACGCCATCATTATTACTGCAGCAATCGTCATCATTGTTTAGATATTGTCACCTTTTCCTTTATTTACGATATATTCATTCTCCCCATGGCTACATGACCTTCTGTCGCTGCCTTCTACTATGACTACTACTAGTGCAGCTACTACTTCTATTACTGCTACTACTACCATGAGTAGTTCTACTAGTAGTAGTAGTAGTAGTAGTACTTCTACTGCTACTACTACTACTACTACTACTGCTAGTAGTTCTACTGCAACTACTACTACTAGTGCTACTACGAATGTTACTACTACTGGTAGTGCTATTAGTACAACTGATACTAGTGCTACTCTACTAGTGCTACTATACTACTACTGCTAGTGCTACCACTACTACTACTAAATGTCTAAACTTCCAAAAATGACCGATCCTTGCCTCCAAAAAGCGCCTTCCCCTACCGTAAACCACGAACGTAAATATGTCGAATGCCAAGTTGGTGTGGTCTACGATGTTCCCCTGTCATGTGGCAACAAGTACGTATAGGTGAAACTGAGATGTGCTTAAACGACAAGCTCAGACAACATTGCAACAATGTTAGAAATGTCAGAGAGGGTCACCTGGCAATGCATTGCAGAGATTGCAAGTGTGTGCTGGATTTTCGCGCATTTTTTTATGATTATTAAGAGCCGAGACAAGTAAAACAGATTAATGATTCAGGATAAAATATTACTGAACCCGATAGTTTTGGAGTGATGGTTGCCACCTTATCTTTATCTCAGAAAGAGTTGCGATATATCAATGCGACTTGGCAGCCACGACACGTGAGAACACTGCGTGAATAACTGGTACCAGTTTCATTTTTTCTTGGAATAAGCATCGTTCGAAGTGACGTCCTATGTGTTTGTGGCTCTCTTTTCGTCTGTCGTCTTATTGGCGCCTTCGATTCCGAATAACACTACACCAACCCGCCCAGTTGTACACGCTGGCATGCGACAACGATGACGGCAGAGAGTAGTCTAATACCGATGCCACATGATGCACTTCTGATCTGGTAAAGATAAGCCCATTTCTGATCAAATTGCTCTGCAATCATTGGCTCCTTTCCAGAGTTTGAGTTATTGATTAATATGTGGGGTTTGACGTCCCAAAACCACCATATGGTTATGAGAGACGCCGTATAGTGGAGGGCTCCGCAAATTTTGACCACCTGGTGTTATTTAGCGTGCACCCAAATCTGAGCACACGGGCCTACAACATTTTCGCCTCCATCGAAAATGCGGCCACCGCAGACGGGATTTGATCCCGAGACCTGCGAGTCATTAGACGAATACCTTAGCCACTATACCACCGCGGTGGGGTGAGCTTGCGTAAAAAAGTCAATCCTGATCAAATAAGTTCGATCAGGACTAGATGAGATTGCAGTCAAAACTTTTACCGTTTAACATCTATGCGAGGCAACTTCGTTTGACAAAAAAAAGAGACTCCAGCCCAAAAGCCCGTTTTGATATGGTTGTTACAGAGAATGCACACATAGCAACGACAGGCTCTGGTTGTCGCGCGCCGCGGCACTGGCGTTTCTCGCGACGGATTACGTCTCCCTCGTAATACACCTCGCTCGAAATCCTCGCTCCACACGAGACAGTGCCGCCTAATTAGCAATGAAAGACGTTTGCCTAATGAAACTGTCCGAAGGAGGTGCCTTGCATTTTTCAAACTCTTCGGTGCGAGATGGGGGTGACGAAGAAACAAAAGGCAAGAAACGTAACCGAGAGAAATCGTTTCTTTCACGGAGGAACGGAATAAATCGATTTGGGTATGTGCCGTTCGGGCCGCAAGGTATGCAAGATATATGACGAGAAGGTGCTCGTAGACAGCTTGTAGAGTCCTTGCTCATATTTTATGTGCAAGAGCGGAGGGGCGTCGCTTCGGATTCGAAACAGATTAATAACGCACCGGGAAACGATGACGTCTGACGTCAAGGACGAAGTTCTGACTTAATTACGAAAGTTCTGACACAAAAACGAAGAATGTTCGGAGTGTGGTGTTACCCGACGAACGTAATGGCCAATATAGTTGCGCTTAAGTTTGTCAGCGTGAAACGTTAACGATATGGTTGTGGTATACAGTTTATTTCTTGGAACGTTTTTTTCTTCTTGGCACATCGATTAACCGGCTTGATCAACCGTTTACCCGCTCCATTTGAGAGTTGGTGTGACTCGTAGCACCTGCAGCGCTGCTCTTTAATACCTTGTGGTAGGAGCAAACTTTACAGTCTAGTCAAAACGCTTAGTCTAGTTAACACACTTAGGTAAGCACAAAAAAGTCAATCATTAACTTACGCAGTGTTGAAACTAATTTCCGCGTTTATGAAGTGCTAGTGCGATTTTATATCATCTAAATGCATTTTAGGATGTCATGAGGCCAATCTCAACGCACGCCTACAATCGTGGCAGGTTTTCTGCGGTATTTACTCATTGTAAGTGCTCATGGAAGCAGGGGAAAAACATTCGACACACTGCGGAAATTTGTTGTACACGCGTAGGTAGTTAGCGAAGTTCACAAAAGCTTGTGAAAACTTCGATTGGAACTGGGTTAACTGTATGTTACCTGATGTACAAAAGGCCGCGCGGGGGGGGGGGGGGGGTGGCGACGACTCACTCCGGTTCACTAGCGGTTTGCTCTTCCTACAGTAAGGGGAGGGAGTCCAAGAATAACTAGAAGGAAAAAAAATACAGAATAAGTATCGTATGACCAGCTAGAAGTGATTTGCCTTTTTAACTAGGTCAAGATTGTTGTTTGCGTATTAAAAATGCCATCGGGCATTTATACCCCTGAAGAGAGTGCTTTGCTGCAAAATGGACGTAATTAAGGCTCTGCGCCCTTTACAGGAAAACATGCGGCGTTGAAGAAAGTTGTAAATGTTGCAGGTATTTGTACGGTTTTACAAAATACAACGTTCTGCTTTGCTGCGTGACACTACTGTCTTGTCACTGTGGCACGGAGTTTTTTCTAAAAAAATGTGCTTGCCTAATTATTTCGCATTTCCACGCATTGTTTCGGTGGTTGATCAGTGGAGTAGCGTTCATTTTGTGTAGTATGTCTAGTAGATACAATGCAGACAAAGCGACGAAAACAATTTTCGGAGTTGCGTAAGAGACTCCGCTGAAGCCTTGAATACAGAATAATTATTTTCCTCATTTTTCGTAGAGAATAAATAGACGCTCCACCATTATAAGCTTTTTTGGTGTAATGATCTTGACGAAAAGTGATGGGATGGGCTGTAATATGCATCTAACGTGTATGCTGTAGATGCTGCCTTAATTATACGAATGCGATGACGTTGGTAGTTAGTCCACTATAAGCGAACATGTTCAAAAGCGAGGAGGCTGCCAGCGCATCAGTGCTAGCGAGAAGTTTACGTCGTCACTGGCTGCCATTGTCAAGGTGGGTTCCATGAAACACATAATAAGTGGCTGCCACTTTTTGCACTGATAGTGACTTGACTGGCTCTTGGCATCTTCTTCACAGCGGAAAATAGTGCTGCAACGCCAGTTGATGAGCATACAAGGGACAGAGGAGCTATTAAAGCACGTGCCTACCCGACAACAAACAAGACCAAAACTTTGGTATATGTACACATAGCTTTGCATCTTTTTTTATGTTCGTTTGCGTGTTTTGTTAGATGGATCGTCTGTTTAAGTCCAGTGGCACCAGCATCGAGTGACACTCTCGTCCTTTTTTGCAGCACTTGCAGTTGATCACTAGCTTCTGGTTTCTCTAATGCTTGAGGAAAAGTCTTGTGGAAAACAAATATTGCCTGAGCTCTATAGTTCTGGTTCAATTGAAGTGTCCTATTGAATACGTTCGATATCACAGTACGGGGTTTCATTAAAAATGACAATGAACTGCGACGATAAATGCCAGTATAAACGAGTACACCAATAGAGCAGTTAGTTTTGCTGGAAGCAGATGGAATGGTTGCGACACCTGGCGGAGTACATCTCCACCACGCTCTTCTTTGTACATGGCTCCTGTGATCCGCTCTTACAGCACGACAAAAGTGCATGTTAACCCGAGGAATACACCAGGGCACAGGAACACAGACGTGCGAGTTCCACTACAAGGCACCTAAGTCAATGCCTAGGGTTGCCTCCAAGTTTTGTTGCATTGATTACAGAGAAAATTTCGGACGGACGTTTACTGACTGTGAGAGCAGCCCATTGAACTGCCGAACTCTTGGCATTGGTGCAGTCTTGCAACAAGGGGAACCGGAACCGGAGAACCGGCACAAGGGCGAGGCCCCCACCGTCTCGGCCAGTGACGTCAAACAGAGGACCACGAGCAGCGGCGCTGTATACTTGAGGCAAACGCCCCTCATGCGGAGACGAATGCACGGAAACTCCATCGGCACTCCGGGAAGCCAGATGAGGCCCGCCAGCCCGGACGAAGGATCAGCCGGAGATACTGGTGAGATACAATTTCTATGCAATGTACAGATTGTGTATCTAGCGCTAGGATGTATATAGTTTTTTCTTGTTTTGTTTTGCACAGAATTCCCGGATCTTTCGCCGAAAGCATGTCCATAAGAAGATAGAGAAGATATTTGCATGCTGGAAAACCTTGCATGTATTTAGTGCAGTGTCGGTTGCAGGATATTGCAGTCGCGTACGTCAGATGATAGTGATGATGATCGTAATAGTGGTGATTGCCGTGTTTTGTTTGATAGAATTTGCCACCAGTAGTTGACTGTGTTTATAGTTAAGGAAAGCTTTCTGTTGTCCTTCAAAGCTATAGCTTAGCCGAAAGCAACGCTTGGGCCTACGTACATAGAAGTTACGTTATTCAAGACCACAGAAACCCATTTTTGCTGGGATTGTCCAAGCAGGAGCTAGCTAAAAAATAGTATAGTCGTAAAAAAAATATTTCGAAAACAGTTTAATGAGCGCCCTGTAATAGGACAACAGTCATAAAAGCAAGTATAATATTGAAGAATATGGCGAAATAGACACAAAACATGTTGGTAGCTGCTACTTTACCTGTCTTCTAGACGGGTTGGCTTCATTTAGCTTACGTTTTATTCTTTAAAAATATGTGAGGGGTAGTAAACATTCTCGCTGCTACTTGTGTGGGCAAATTTCGCAGAGGTGATCTTTGGAGTGCGTTCTGATCGTAATGATTTAGGGGGCGGGGCGGAAAGAATGCGGGGAGGCATACAGCCCCCTCCTCATAATTGAGACGCACGCTGTAGAAACAGCCTCTGTTTGCTGAACACGTGCATGACGTTTTAACCTCGTGTTTTAGGTAGGCACGTTCATAGGACAAGTTGGCTGGTTGTTTTCGGTGTATGGGGTGGTACAAGAGCAATATAGTTCCCAAACCTGAAGTTCATTTATTTTTGCTGGGCTGTTAAGAACAGTGGACATGGTACGCTAGAAGGAGAGGAAAATGAGATGCGGTGCATGGCACCGGGACCTTGGTTCTTTTCGCTGCCGCTTCGTGGGCGATTCTGCGTGGTGGGATGTGCCAATATTCAGTAAACCACCACCATAGTCATCATCATCATCATCATCTTTTCGCAGAGATAAGCGGCAGCGTTCAGACGAGCTGTTCAAAGTTGTTCAGGCGTATTTTCCTTAAACCCGGTACATCTAGAAGGAAGTGTTCAATTTTTACATGAGCCTCACGACTAACCCTTCCTCCTCCGTTTGCCCTTCTTATTGCGAGATGTTGTGTTAACCCGAACCGTGATACGTCCGCTCCATCTCCCGACTCTTCCCGTATCTATCTAGAGTACGAGAACAACGTGGATGTCATCCTGGGCGAAGACGCCGACCTGTCTCGGCAGCAGCAGCAGCATCGCGGCATCGGCGCCAGCCAGTTGTCCCGCTCGGTGGGTCACAAGCGGGCTTCGCAAAGCGGCGCTGAAGCAGCCGACGGTTGGCAGGGTGACGACCCGGGTCCGGCTGCGGCATCGTGGGAAGGCGACCGGCTGCGTTCCTGGCAGGAGGACGACCCTTGGTCCGAGGATGCCCCATACCCGTCGGACAAGCAGCGTAGGCGCCGTGGACCGGCCACCGAGGCCGGCGGAGAGGGAAGCCGCTACGAGCCTCCTCTCAACACGATTGCCATGACAACTGTGGCCACCACCGGCGACGTATGTGTTTCCTCCCGCTATATGTGCTTGTTAACAGTGTCACGAGTTTATTCCATGCCCTAGTCGTTTGATTTTTTCTTAACTAAGAAGTGTTGTATGCCGGAGACTGTGGTCCACCAAGACTTCACAGACACTTCCGTGACGGAAATGCGTCAGTAAAATACATATGAAAACAAAAAACTAGAAGATTTTTTTCATAGGATCAGATTACTTGGGAGTATTTTCAATATGGGACAATAGGTGCCGTGTGCTAAACCCACAGCGCTACCAGCGCACATGCAAACGGTTTCACGAAAGCACATTATATCTCTCACACCTCTCTCTCACAGTGCTTTGAGTTGGTGGTGGGTAAGGAGAAAAAAAGTGGAGGCTTCGCAGTATGGGAGTTCTGCAAAGAAGTACTGCATCATCACACGTCACAACGCAAACCACAAGTCCGTATCAGTGATACACCAGTCACCCTTCGTGGAACAGAAGTACTAATGTCTTTTAGAGCACGACTAAATAAAGATAGAATACTTTCCTGATATGGCTTGCATTTTTCCTGTACTTAATGTTTCCCTTCTTTGCGTTGCGTCACCACCTTTCAAACAAAAATATTTCCGCTTATTTCAATGACCTTGATAACGGGTGGACTCCCAGGTCTAGCGTGGCATTATTTTATTCCGATATACTAAAGCCATCATTGGGAAGTTGTTAATTCGCCAGTATACCACTTTAGACACTGAGAAACATGAGTATAGCCTCATTAGTTAGGCGCACGTGTGATAGAGGTTGTTTTCATTTTTAATTATTTTATGAAGATGTAGTGCTGAAGATGCAGTGGTAACTTTGTCATATCACAAGCCATTGTGCTACTTATCAGCCTTATTTATTTTCACGTTCTGATAGTACCACCACTGCCTAAACTTTTGAAGCTTAGTAATGTATGAGAGGCAACTTAATAATTACCAAGATCCGCATAAATTTTTCATCTGCCACAGTTGATAAGGTTTGGTCGAACTTTTGAAGCTTGCAAAGCAGTGTAACTATTTTGCTAACTGTTTGTTATGCACAATGTAGGCTTGAAAATTGAAGCAAAAAATTTGGGAGACAATTCAATTATTCAATATTCTATTCAATTCAATATACCATTTTTGTAGGTGCCGCCCTTACTCGAAAATACTACGATTTGGCAGTGAACTGTGTGACAAAATCGAAGATGTACTTCGGAGCAGAAGTTCGGTAGGAAATATACGAAAGCTTAGAAATTGTCCTGTTTAAAACACGTATACACTGCACGAGCATGAAAGTCAAAAATAATTGACTCAGCTAAGCCACAACTATTTATGAATAATTAAAGGGACTTATGACTACCTTTTTACAAAACACCCAAAGCCCGCGAATTTTAACTTTCAAAATCATGCCTATTGTGCACGCAGCAGAAAAAAAATGGCTGCAAAAATAAGGGGAGAAAGAAATGTAATCGCTGGTCTGAGAGCAGTGGTTATAAATTCCGAAAAACTGAGCTTTAGGAAAATAGCAAGCACTACGCATTCATGGCGAAGGGCGCTTAAGTGGTTAAGTTACAAAACAGAACGCAATAAATAAAACAGATATTTATATCGCCAAGTTTCATAGTGCCAGCTTCGCAAAGTCTTTCATTTGGCTTGCGCCGTTTGTGCTTATCGCTTGTGCCACCGCAACGGCGTGCGTGTCGCTCGCGCTTCGTTTTTGCCGCGTTACGCAAGGAAGGACAAACAGTTTACGACACCGTCCTGGATAAAGCCACCGCGCTTTAAAGACCCGTATCTCGGTCCGAAATGCTACAATATCTCGGGAGCACCCATAAAGACGGGCCACGCTGACCTTTATCTACAGTAGCAAAAAGGAAAAAAAAAAGTTTGGTTAGCATTACGTACTCTGTCTCGTCGATAAACCGTGGGTCAGCTATTACACGGATTTGTTACCGGATTCCCGTATGCTTTGTGCCGATGGTTTACGACACTCCGACGTTCGGAACGGCCGCTGCTTGCGTTGCCAAAGTCTCGTGCAATCGCGTCAAATCCGCCCATATGAAATCTGATCAGGGTTACCACTAATATCTACAGATAGGAGTACTTTGACAACAGCAGTCCCTTTCAATATGGTCATGCTAGCTTAAAATGCAGTTTATTACGCGAATCTGGCGTATAACGTTATACGTATTTCATTAGTATTTCTCGGTTAAAGGCTGTTAAGTGACAGGGCACTCTGAAACTGTAAAGCCGTGTTACTGTGAAGTGGTGGCACTCTTTGTTGAACAGTATACTATATGGAGTTACTGTATATGCTAACATTAGGTAGCATATACATGGGTCATAAAAGAGCCATATATATGTGGCATACTGGCAAAGTGTATAGTGTACATGACTCCTAAATGAGCAATTTACCGTTACCATGCAAAGTGCCACTATAACGGCATACTGGCACTGTGTTCAGTCACTGTATATAATTTCTAAAAGAGTCATGTAGAGTAGCTCTACATAGTGCCGGTGTAACGTGCAGCATGTATTTTGTAGTATTCGTATCTGTGTTAACCTTTGTTGTACGGTATTTCTCAGATCAGTGATCACTGTTTTTAACGAAATAATCACCCCTACCTTTTAGCGTTTATTTTATTATCTTCTAAAGTACTGTACTTACACCAATGAAGTGAGCGACGAGAGTTAGATTAGGGTGACTAGCAGAGAATATAGGTCTAGTGTGCTCGTTGTGCAGCTGTAGTATAAAAAATGATTACTACTTCCAATTTCAGCCTCATGCTGCTTCTGCTCGTATCAGAGGTAGTAAAGCAAAACTGGATTAATGTTGGCTGCTAAACCACGTCGCACGTAGAAGCCATTCTTTCATGGGATGCGAACACAATGCGGGAATTATTTCTGCCTGGTCGTTTGTTTTAATCAACGTTCATGGCAGAGACGACATTATTCACTCATTTTTGCCCATAATACACTGTGAGCATATAGAAAACATTCTCGCCTAACGACTACGTTAACAAACAATAAATCGCCCTAACGACGTTAAATGTTTGTCTTGATCGCTGGTTCAGCTAAGTCGGTCGTTAGGTTATTGTGCGGGAACATTGTTATTGACGGCTTAACTTGGCTGGTGTGAATGGATATTTTCGCGCACGATTTTTGTATTGCTTTATGATTTCTGAAAGCTTCATAATCCAAATATTATCGAAAGAGAAGAGGAGTAGCCCAAGCCATACGTAGGCAGCAACTTCTGTTTAACACTTGCTAAAATAAAAAGAAGTCGATGAACCATTTTGATGAAACAAAATTGAGGTGTCGTGTGGATCATTTACCATCGTTTCTTTTTTTTTCATACGCTTTCTGAATAGAGGTAATCTACACCAGGGGCATCAAACACGCTTCCCGCGCTTTCATCGCTCGTGGTTCAGACTGTGCTTCCGTCGCAATTTGTTTCCCTTAATTAGCATGTCAATGAGCTACGCAGGCATAACTGGTCTCAAGCATTATCCTTTACTTAGGCACTTCATGCGGTCACCTTGTGGCCAAACATAACTGTTGAAAAACACTCTATATCCATGATAAACGTCAAGAATTGAGCCATTCTGTTCATCGCTAATTCCGTTTCCAGAATGATCCCGAGAATTCTCATTCACGATTGATACACGAGATATAGGAGGCCAGGCCTTGCGCTATCCTACAATTAGCGTATGTTTCTCGCTAGCTGGGGGGAGTTTGACACCCTTGATGTGTGCTCTCCGATTCACTTTTACATTTGGTGGCAGGAAAGGGGCCGTGAGTATGAACCGATACAACCGTTGTCTATTCGCTGGCTAATTTTCTTTGGCCCACAGTATAGTATAGCGAACCGGACACGCGTTATGTTGACCTTCTGTCTTTCATTTTTCTCCTCTCTCTCTCTAGCAAATCCAAATAGCAAAATCATTTCCTCTTCTCCTCATTTTTTCGGCCTAGTCAAGAGTCTGACGGAATCCCGTCTGGTCGGGGACAAACACGGGAGCCTTGTTTTGAACAAGGCTCCCGTGTGGGGAGCCTAAACGTCTTTTTAACTTTCGTGTATTTCACCTTGGTCGGCGTTTTTGTTATTTGGCACATTTTTTCAGCATATTTTATCTAGTAATTTCTGTTGTATCAACTATTTTATAACTGTTGGTTGATATGAGGGGTGGGTGGTAACGCCCCAAAACTACCATATTATTATGAAACACACTGTAGTGAGGGGGGAGGGGGGCTTCGGAAACTTCGGCCACCCGATGTTCTTTAACGTGCACCGAAAGCGAAGCACACGGGCCTACAACATTTAGGCCTCCATCGAAAATGGAGCCACCGCAGCCGCGATTAAATACCGCGTCCTGCAGGTCAACTATAGTAATCGTGAATCCGTTCTTCTTGTAAAACTTGCATATCCTTGATCTTCTGTCAGCAGGAGTCAGTGCTGGCCCCGGGATTGACGTCGCCGTGCCAGCAGCTCTCCTGCTCGAGGACGGGCCGTTGCGTCCAGGACGAACGAACGGGCAGCGTGCGATGCGCATGCGCTCTCGGCTACACGGGCGCCTTCTGCGACCAAGGTGCGTCACGCTTTCACACGATTGCAGCCCTGGATGAATTTTTTTCTGCGAATGATATCGCTAACTCGCAAAATACCAACACTCCCAATACCCCAGCGTTGTAGGAACTTGAGAGTGTTTGAGGACTTGAGGTTTTGTTTTTGTTGCGCCGAAAAAGGGTAGTTTCTGCACCTTTTTTCAATATCAATATACTCTTGTAGAAGATGCGTGGCACCTGAGAGAATATTGGCACGCATTTTTAAACAGATTGTATATAAAAAGTGTGTCTTTTTAATTGACTCGGCAATAAAGAATCAGTGAAAAAAGTAACAGATGTTTTCCTTTTCTCTTTCAGAATGTTTAATGCAATAAGCAGTTTTGAAAGGATGGCAGTGCCACTGCTTGACTGAAACCAGGAGTGCGTCTCTTTGTGCGATTGTGGTGCTTACCATGTTCCCTTTTCTTCCTTATGTTTCTAAATCCCGTAGGGAGACGAAGATTTATTCCAGAATCGATGTAGCTGACGAGAAGACAACATTTCGAAACGAGTTGTCTGAAACATGCACCTCTTGTTGAAATGTTGCGACGTTTTCTGATAAATTAACGCTTATCGACTCATATGAATTAATTACGTGAAGTTCAATTAGCACGAGTGCAAAGATTTCATTTTAGTGCATAGTTCCTTGACAAATTTGACTTGCCATGAAATATCTAGGACACGAGTATAAATCACGGGGTCGCCCACGGCTTCACAAAGAATGAAATCCTTGTGACATTGCTAGTGATACTCGCATTATTTACTCAGCTGTTGTGCTAAGTAGCACGCTGTTCGGGCAAGATAGAGAGCCGGGACTGTTACCAATATCCTTGCTTTTCGTGAGGCACCCCAAGGGGCCACTGTGTGTGGAAAGACAACCGTGCGGAAAAAATAATGTATGACCCGTCCAGGTCTAAGTAGCTGTGATGATGAGTTTCTGGAATCCTGCCGCCTAAACTGCTTGAAAAGTGATCCAACTATGTGATATGGGAAAGACATTTCTTTTTAATGGCAGTCTGTTTTTACTCGCAGACGCTGCCTGCGTCGTCGGCCTTCTAAGGTGAGAGAGAAAGAAAGAGAGGGGTGACAATTGGCGCGAGACGCGAGCATGCGCTGTAAGGGTTGTGGACGGCGCCGCCACCGCTGCCACCGAAGCGTGACATCGTGTGACTAGTAACTGCTCCGCATTTTAAAAATTGGCATCGTATCTGCACGTTTTACTGCAAAAGTCGTCGAAAGACGATGGTCTTGCGTCTGAATGGAGTAAATAAAACGTTCATTCGATGTACTGCGCTAGAAAATCCATAAATGGGGTACTGAAGGCGCTGCGTTTACGCTGCGTGAGACGTGAGCGCCATCTGGCCGTGATCTTCGAGAACGAAAGGATGCCCTCCGATATAGACGGTTTCAAGATCACAAACGTTGTATCCAATAAAACTTCCGGTCTCCTCGTATACCAGCTCCTAACGTTCAAACTGAATGCACGTTTTTAATTTTTTTCAAGCGTAAGAAACGTCTCTCTCGTTTTTCACATAAATTAATCGTGCGTAAAGTTCAAGAAAATGTTTTATAAGATTTACGTGACTCAAAAGAACATTTATTTGAATATATTTTGCCTAAAAGTGGAAGGAAACTTTAGAAAATTAGCGGGCTATTTTCTAAAGCTCTTGTGGTCCTTCAATGCTATCAGAGCACATCGATGGACAAAACCGGAAGTCATCAAGGGGCTGTGGTGGCGTGTGCGGGCAATTTCGGAGGCCATAACTTGTAGAATGCAAAGTTATGGGTATATTCCATCACCGTACTTCTTATCAGCAAAGCTAAGAGAAAGCCGCCTTTTCGTTCATTGAGTGGCATTGTCAGTGCAGCGTAATAAATAGTACGTTCTTTATAATTACTAACGTATGCCTTGTACAGTATGAAGAAACACGCCTCAGATATTGACATGTTGAAGTTGTGGCCAGGTACGTGCAATATTTACCTTCAATCGAAAATACGCTCTAGTATGAAAGCCGAAACCAGGTCAATATTGGTGGGTGCTGTGGATGCGGTTGAATTTCAGCCATATCGGGTGACGCACAGGGAAGTTATCTGGGAGAGCAAATTTTTTTCGTCGAAGTGTACCAAGAAAGACCATCGTCGTTAATAAATGTTTGGGATATTACGAGCTCAAAAAACCACCCTGGCCGGTTTTGAACCCGGGTCGGTGGCAACCCTACCATAAACAGGGTTTCTCTGAGGTCGTGCATTTTCCGGTTTTCTTTGCCAACGAAAGAAGGGTGCTACAAACGGCATCGCGTGGCGTTACTCCACATGTAAGCATGCCAGAACGTGTGACATCATGATTACGTCACAGTATTTGGCGATCTGTGACATTACTATGACTTCATATGGTGACGTCATCCCGTTACGATGATTTTTTTTGCATCACTTGTCTCCGACACCACGGGAAGGTTACCGTCAATGGTGAAATCACCCGTCTCATGAGGCATCCA